>NW_027187347.1:4362976-4393239 GCF_028583685.1 Petaurus breviceps papuanus
AAGATCAAAAGTTCCCCACCCCTGGATCACAATTGAATCTACCCCAGAGTTACATCAAGTTTAAACACAGCACTTAATACCCAAATGGAGGTCTTTTCTTCATCTTGACACGAGGCAAGTTCTCAGCAATCTTAGTTCCTGGGGAGACAAGGCTTAGCAAGGCCATAAGATACATTGCCAGTCCCTTCATGAATTCATCCTCTGTCTGTAGAACAGTCCTAGAACCCCTGAACACATTAGCAAAGCCCTCTCCCAGGATTTCTGTAAACATACAACAAGAAAATCCTTCTTCAGGGCTTCTGAACCAACAGAAAGGCTCCCAGACCCCTGCAACAACAGCACTGTCCTTCACCAGTGGACAGTATTCATTCTGTCTGCCGGACAGTCTCCAGACCCCTGCAACAACAGTACTGTCCCTCACCAGTGGACAGTATTCACTCTCAGTACTGTCCCTCACCAGTGGACAGTATTCACTCTCTGTCTGCAGGACAGTCTCAGGCCTTCTTAACCAAATGCCAGGTTCCAGGACTTCTTCAACAGGACAGTCTTTCACCAGTGGACAAATCTGGCAAAATAACATCAAAACAGACAGACAAAGTACCAGCAAAACAGCCATGTCTCCTCAGTCCTTGGCAGCTCAGGGGGCAGGTCTCAAAAGTCCAGGGCAATTCAAAGCGGCCACCAGCAATCTCTTAGTCTCTCCCCCTACACGAGGTGCTGCTTCCAAAAAGAACTTCCGCCTCTCTCTTGTCTCTCCAAATCTACGTCACCAGCTCCTCCCAGTCAGGACTTTCTTTTCACATCAAAAAGTCCATCCCACAGGTGGGATTAACAAGCTCTGGGTTTTAATACAATCAATTTGAAAACCAAGCCAATACAGGGGAATCTTTAATTGCCATTACTATCACAATTAATGACCCTCTTTATGCTACAGGGTTGTTAGAGACCCTAATGGTAGAAATTATTAAGCCCACTACTTCATTCTTCTAAATAGGAGATCAAACCCAATATGACAAAAGTGATAACTGGAAGAAGGATATCTTTGTTTTCTCCATATGTATTTTTTTCTTTAATTATTTTGAAGGCAATCATTGGGTTAAGTGACTTTCCCAGGGTCACAAAGTTAAGAAGTAACTGGGACCAAATTTGAATTCAGTTCCTCCTGACTCCAGGGCCAGTGCTCTATCCCCTGGGCCATTTAGCTGCCCTCCATATTTATTCTGTATATTTATATTTGTCCCTGTTGTCCCCTTCATTAGAAGCTCTTTGAAAGGAAAAACTGTTTCATGTATCTTCTTTGTACTCCCAATATCTAGTGCAGTCTCTAGAATACAATAAGAGATTAATAAATGCTTGTTGACTGACTGATATCAATACCAATTTTCTTTGACCTAAATATAAAAACTTCTAAATGATGAACCCTTAAAGATTCTCTCTTTCTGAACCGTCTATTACTATGATAGTGACAACTGAAATGAGAATATATTCGTTCACATGCTTATACTTCCCAAATTCCAAATGTAGGGAAATGGAGGATATCGTGCCTCATTTATGAAAAACCTTGTCTGTCCTGGCCTGGCATGAACTTATATAAAAGTCATTGTATTAAATGTGTCTTCGCTAATGGAGTGGTACATTATGATGGATATTTTTAATATTCGGTTTTAATCACTGCTGTTTGGGTTAATGTGTCTTAATGAAGATTTTAAATTTGCACTTGTGCCCAGAGGTGAATTAACAACAAATGGTGAAATTTGAGAACTTGAAGAAAAAAAAAAGAAAGAAAAGATAGATTCTTCCTGTAAGTCTCAAAGATTCCCACATATCTATTACAATAGCCCTGTAGATAACCTGAAATTTATCAATTTATGATACTACTCTGGCCAACTCTACCCCTCAACTTATCCTGACATTTTAAAAAATCCATTTTCATTACTACTCTCTTATTATAAATTGTTATTGGCCCAGAGCACACATCTAATTTTCAAGAACAAGTCTATTCCTAGACTTTGGTTAGTAAAGCCCAGTGTTAACCAGTTAAATTATGTGAAGGTCTGGGATTGACACTTATAGAATTAAAGTCATAGATTCTGTTATATAAGTTTAGATGAGGAAAAAAATGCCAGAGTAATTTACTCTTGGCCTTTTATGGACTACTTTATCAAGAAGATTCACACTTCTCTAAACAAATCTGATTAGGTTTTCAGGAGTCTTTTATATAAGAACAAAAAATCATGTTCTAAATGACTATCACAGAAATCTAGAGCATTCTTCAAGTTCAATCTCTTCGCTTTACAGAGAGTCTAAGGACTAACCCAAGGTCACACTGCTAGTTGGCACACTTTTCCCACAGAAGATGGGCCTTCTGGTAAATGTTTTTGCTGTAGTTTAGTCATTTTTTGTCGTGCCTGCCTCTTTGTGACCTGATTTCAGGTTTTCTTGGCAAAGATATTGGAATGGTTTGCTATTTCCTTCTTCAGAAAAATTACAGAGCCTCATTTATCCAAACTTTTGAAACCTCATCACAAAGGAAACATTGTTAAAATGGTCAGAACACTCGGCAGCAAGAACATAGTCATTATTGGGTATAGAAATGTATTTTATTATGTCTTTTAAAAACTATTATATGGTGAAATTCAATGAATCAATTAAGCAAAGGAGAGAACAATACACAAGCTCTTACTCTAGAAAGAGCAAGGAATGAAGTGGAATTTCTGTCTCTGTTAAAACCAGGGAAGCTAAGTCTGGTTATCAGATCAGCTTTAAAGAAGTAGAGGGTGGAGGAGCCATCTAAACCCTTTCCTTAATGGGAGGGGATCTATTTAGAGGAGTAACTAATCCATGAAAAACAAACAAACAAACATGGGTAATTTGTGGGGAAAGGTGATAGAATTTGGAGGAGAGAGGGGAGTTATCAATTAGGCTGCCCAGAAAAAGAAGAAAAAAAAAAAGAGGAAAAGAAAGTTATTGAATCATCTTTAAAAGCGAATGGAAAAGAACAGAAGGCAGTACAAACATACAGCTTTGAAAATTATGTTAAATTTATTATTTACTTTTTAAAAAGCAAGCAGTACATAATAGGAATTTTAATAATAATTATAACATCTAACACTTTTATAGTACCTATTATATGTCAAGCATAGTGCTAAGCATTTTACAAATACTCTCTCATTTGATCCTCACAATTTACAGCTGAGGAAACTGAGGCAGAGATTAAATGGCTTGTCCAGGGTCATATAGCTAATAAGTGTCTGAGGTTAGATTTGAACTCAGGTTTTCCTGACTCTAGGCCTGGTGCTTTGTCCCTTCTGCTACCTAGCTTGTTGCTTTTTATATGTCCTCTTTTTTTTTTCATATAGATAGATAGAGAGATAGATACACACATATACACATGTATACATACATTTAAGTGTCTGTGTACATACACACATGCATATGTGCATTAAATTCAGACTATTAAGGTCAAATACTGAAGCTTAAATACTCTGGTCACATAATGAGAAGATAGGATTCACTGGAATAGACCCTGATGTTGGGAAAGATTGAAATTAAAAGTAGAAGGGGATGGTAGAGGGTAAGATGGTAGACACTGTCATGGAAGCAATAAACATGATCTTGGACAGACTCTGGGAGAGAGTGGAGGATAGAAGGGCCTGGTGTGCTGTGGTCTATGGGGTTATGAAGAGTTGGGCACAACTGAACACATATTAAATTCAGAATTAAAAACCATATATATATCCAAGGACAGAAGTTTCATATCCACTCTTAAGCGATTTGACTCATCTCCTTTTGCGATTCTTTTTCTCATTAAAAGTTACTTTTTGTTCTTAGCAAAGATGGCCTTAAGAACCACAACTGGTCATTTCAAGATGAAGCCTGACATTTGATATTTGGCCTTATGAAATACCAACACCAGGGGTTCTTAACCTGAGGTCCACAGACTTATTTATATAAATAGATTTCAGGAGTCTGGTGAAGTCAGATAAAAAAAAAAATGCATGTTTGTTTCAATGTAATTAGTTTCTTTTATACGCCTATAAATTTTATGCATTTAAAATATTTTGAGAAGGAATCCATGGGCTTCATGGGGAGTTTAGGGGTCAGAAGAGATTAATGACATATAAAAGGTTAAGGAATTCTAACCTAGACTCTCCATATATAACTATAAACTTGGTTTAAGAGAAAACAAGGCAAAACCTGTCTCCAACAAGTACAACCCTTCCTATCATTCTCTTGTTCCCTTTTCTCCTTCCTATCCCCTGGCTGTCTGATGTGGCAGGGGTGACAGAATGTTGTTTGGTGCTCTGTAGATGCAAGGCCAGTTGTGAAGAGCTCCCATACAAGTCAGCATATACAACATAAACATGAAATTGTTGTTTTTCAGTCATTTTCTGCAGTGCCTGACTCTTTGTGACCCTATTTGGGGTTTTCTTGGCAGAGATATTGGACTTGTTTGCCATTTACTTCTCCAGCTCATTTCACAGATGAGAAAACAGGCAAACAAGGTTAAGTGACTTGCCCATAGTCACACAACTAGTTGGTGTCTGAGGCCAAATCTGAACAAAGTAGATAGATAGAAGGCAATCTTGAAAGGAAAGGCACTAGCAGCTTTGGGGGATTGGGACAGACTGCAACATTCCCAACAAGTGAACATCTAAACCCCATATGTGAGAATCTCCAGGGACTCACTTCTCAAGGCAATCCACTGAACTTCTGGATGTGAATTTCTAGAAAGGTTCTTTGTTATACTCAACCCAAATGTGTCTTTCTATAACTTTCATCCATTGGTCTTCGTGTTATTTTCTGGGTTCAAGCAGAATAAGTCCAATTCCTTTCCTATATGAAAACCTTTCAAATACTTGAAGGCAATTGCCATCTCCCTCCTTGATTTTCTCAAAGATGAACATGCCCAGTTCTATCGATTAAAGCTGGTATTGCAAGGTTTCAAATACCTTTCCCATCCTGGTTATTCTTCCCTTTAAAGACTCTAGCTTGTCAATTTCAAATGTTGTGTGATCAGATTAGATAGAGTACTGTAGGATCAAGAATTCTCTTATTCTAAACTAGAGGTTCTTAACCTAGTTTTTGTGCAATGGATCCCTATGGAAATCTCAAAAAGCCTATAGAACCTTCTCAGAATAATGTTTTTTAATGCATAAAGTAAAAATGCACAGGATTACAAAGGAAACCAATTATAAAAATCAAAATACAGCTATAAAAAACTTAAGCTCATGGATTCCAGATTAAAAACCCCTATTTTAAATACTGCACTTCTGTTAATATAGTCTAAAATTATACTAACCTGTTACATCACAATGATAATAAAATCACCTTATAGGCCTCTAAAACTCCCAGGTCTTTTGTTATGGTCTACTGGGTAGGCAGAAGTCTACACAGGGAAGTACTAGACTTGAAACCAGAATATTAGGGTTCAAACCCAGAGCTGTTACTTTCTAGCTGTGTAACCTTGGATAAGTAATTTAACCTGTCTGAGATTCAGTTTCTCCAAGGGTAAAATTGGGCTAATAATACTTTTACTAACTTCCTATTAGAACTATTGCAGAGAAAATACTTTGTAAGCCTGTGCATGCTATATAAATGTTAATTATGAGAGTTAAAAAAAATATCTAAGTATAGGGTTTTACATTTCTCCCTGTTAAGTTTTGTCTCTTTAGATTTGGCCTGTTAGAAGCAATGGGCTATAGTGGCTCAGGAGCCAGGAAAAGCTAGGTTCAAATCACACTTCTGACACATACTGGCTGTGTGATAACTCAATATTCAAAGCTCTAGGTGCTCTAAGTAACTATGAGAAACTAAAAGCTACTGAGGTGTCAACCTGACTTGGTAGAAGCTTCTCACTGAGAGCTACTAATGAAATTACAATTCATTTCTGGGCCTAACCCTAGATTTGGCCCATTATTGGGAGCTGTTGAGAACTTTATGCATTCTTATCTTTTTAAAGGGCAGCTAGGTGGTGCAGTGGGGACAGAGATGGAGTAAGAAAGACCTGAGGTCAAATTCGGCCTCAGACACTTATTGGCTGTGTGAACTTGAGCAAATCACTTACCCTTCGGTTTCCTCATCTGTAAAATGAGCTGGAGAAGGAAATGGCAAATTACTCTAATATCTTTGCCAAGAAAACCCCCAAAAAGGATCATAAAGAGTTTGAAACAACTTAAAACCAATAAGAAGAAAACTATTTTAAAACATGACACAATCTCTCTTTTCATTCATGTCATTGATAATGCTGAAAAATAGCAAAGCAAAGGGCCATGTAGAAGGCTATCTCTGCGCTGCCATTCATCAATATACTTTGGGATCAGTAGCTCTTTCATTTAATTACACTGTCTACCAGTTCCCATCTCTCCATCTTGTTCATCTGTTCAGTATGGCTTATTTATTTTTTTTTTTAAATCAATCGGGGTTAAGTAAACTTGCTCAAGGTTACACAGCCAGTTATTTCTGGGTGTGGTGCTAAGTATCAGAGCCTGGATTTGATCCCCAGGTTGTCCCAACACTGGAGCCGGTGCTCTTACTCACTGAGCCACCTGGCCAACCCGAGAAAATCAGGAGAGCCTTTTTTTTTTTTAAAGCAATCAGGGTTAAGTAACTTGCTCAAGGTTACACAGCCAGTTATTTCTGGGTGTGGTGCAATATGGCTTATTCTTAATGAATCTATAATGTCACATGGTGACATTCCAAGTACTCACAATGCATCTTTTAATGTTCTGTACTAGAATTATGCAGGAAGTAAACATTAAGCTCACTGGTCTATCCACGTTTGTCCTCTTTTGGGGGAAAATGAGGGCAGCATATGCCCATCTCAGTGAATAATCATTCAACAAATGCCTACAATTTGCCAGGCAATGTGCCCTATGTACAAGGCTCAGTCACCTTTCCTATTGTTCATGATTCATCAAAAATCAGTAAGTCTGAATCAAAAAGATTCTGTAATCACATTCAAAAGTTCTTTAGTCCCCTAGGATGTAGTCCTTCCAGGTGGAGTAAGGTTTTTTCCTACTGTTTTGTTTTTAGCTTTCATTTTATTTAGAACTATTTATTTTTTTCTCTTTCACTTCCCCATTGAAAAAAACAAACTAAGCAAGCCCTTGTAAACCATTGTAATAAATTCGCATGGTCAAACAAAACAAATTTCCACATCAGTTCTGTCCAAAAATGTAGGTTTCTTTTTGCCTTGAGTCCATGCTCTCTTTGTTAAAGAGGCAGAAAACACATTTCCCCATTGGTGCTTTGGAATCATGGATAATTGCTGCAGTGATCAGGCGTCTTTTATCTCTCAAAATTATTTGTCTTTATGTTATATGTTGTTATTGTCTAAATTGTTCCCCTCATTCTATTCATTTCATTGTTTGTTTTTTCCAGTCTTCCCAAGTTTCTCTGAAACCTTCCCTTTCATCATTTCTTATAGTATGATACTGGTCCATTGCACTTATATGTTCAGCCACTCCTCAGTTCATGGTATTGCCTTAGTTTGCATTTAGATAAAGTAACTTTAATTGATTTAGGGCAGCTATGTATTCATTTACAGCAATGTAGGTCATTTCCTTTAGTTCTGTACTTAGGGACACAAGAGTTCATGAGGTTGGTATCATCATTCAAGTAATATCACTGAAGTAAGCTTTATTTCTTTTCATTATTGTATTCATTAGATGAAATAATTTTAACTTTTTTGCTCTTTCTTCATCAATCCTATTTCTATGTTCTTAATAATTTTTACTCTTTTATTTGAATACTCTTCAATTTTTTTTTTTTATTTCCCACTTCAAATATGGAAACTAAACCTCTAATGAGGGGATTGCCACGTACAACTTTAGTACATACCTATAGTCTGGAGTTCCTTAATGGCAGGGACTATTATATTATATATATTTTTTTAATCTCTCAAAAAGCCTTCTGAATGACAGGTTCAAAATATCCTGGAACTCCAGTTTTCTTTAAAGCGCCCGATTTCCAATTTTTGTCTTTAATTATTGTTCTCTTGGGGCCCTTTCTTAGCATAATGGAAAGCCTCCCTTTAACAGAGTATGACCATCTTATCCCCCACCTCAATAAACTCCAGTGGCTCCCTATTATTCCAGGACAAAAGAGAATATCTCAATTGGCTTTTAAAGCTTTTCACAACCCAGACACCTACTACCATCCCAGTGGACTTATCCTTTGCTCCTCTTCACATACTCTATGATCCAAGGACGCTGGCCATCTCACTGTGGCTTGAACATAATACTCCATAAAATGATTATGTCCTTTAATTGTCTGTCCTCCATGCCTGGAATTCTTTCCTCTTTATTTCCATCTTTTGGCTTCCCCTGCTTCTGTCAATACCCAGCTAAAATCTCACCTTCTATATGCAAGAGGCTTTTTATCTCTTCTCCCTCCAGTGCTTTCCCTCTGAGATTATACCCCCTTTGTACTGTTCATATTTTGATGGTCATAATTACTTGCATATTTTCTCCCTCATTCGAACATAAGCTCCTATAGGGGAAGGACCATGTTTTTGTCTCTTTGTATCCGGTGTCTAGCACTAGCAATAGTAAGCCCTTAATAAATATTTATTGACTCTGACTGTATATGTTTGAATTACAATTTCATTTAATGCACCTGATTTCTAATTCTATAGCCTTCTCTGAACCCTTTCCCATCATAATGGTTCTCCCCACCCTCTAGAGAGGCACATTTTAGTCCTCTGTGGTACAAGATGGAGCTTAGCCTTTTTTTGGAAACCAGAGTTCCCAAACCAAAGGATTATCGGGTCACCCTAAGGATAAAGAATTTCTGTTGCCTGTGGCTATTCTCTGTTGAGCCTTGGTGTTTAGGATGTTACTAACCCTTCTCAGGAAACAATCTTTTCATGCACTGCAGCTAATCCTGGACCTCAGTGGTACCCTCCCCTGACAGAATGAAAACTCCTTGATGGAAGGGACTTTTTAATTTTTTTTATCTTTGTATCGCCAGCACCTTCCCTACAGAGTGCCTGGCACTTGGTAGTCAATTAATAAATGTTTGTTAATTAATTATCGATTGTCTTGAACAGTCTCTGAAGACAAAGGCATATACAAAGAGAAGTGAAAAGAATAAGCATCTGTATAGCCCCTACTATGTCCCAGGCACTGCGCTAAACATTTTTGTGTTTTTTAAAAATACGTATTATTTTCATCTGGTCCTCAAAACATCACTGAGAGGTAGGTGCCATTATTAGCTCCCAGTGGAGGAAATTGCTACAGCAGAGATTAAATGACTTGCCTTGGGTCACAGAGCTGAAAAGTGTCTGAGGCTGGATTTGAACACAGGTCTTGCTGACTCCAGACCCAGTGCTCCATCCAGTTCTGGCTACTTGTTTCAAAAGAAGATTTGTGTTTAAATACAAGCTTAGCTACTTACATACTACTTAAATACAAGCTAGCTACTATGTGACCTTACTATCTATCTAGTTAAGGTGATTAAGCTTTTCTGAGTCTCAGTTCATCTGTAAAATGAGATGCTTGGACTAGAGCAGTTATGCCAAGGAGGGCAGCAAGGTGGTGCCATAGTGCACAGAGTGCTGGTATTGGGTCAGGAAGACTCATCTTCCCGAGTTCAAATTCAGCCTCAGACGCTTCCTGACTATGTGACCCTGGGTGAGTCACTAAACCCTGCCTCAGTTTCCTCATCTATAAAATGAGCTGGAGAAGGAAATAACAAACCACTTCAAGTGTCAATGGGTCATGAAGAGTCAGACATGACTGAACAACAATGTGATGTGAAAGGCCACTAAACCTTATACCAGGATGCTTGGTGGCAACATATTGACTCAGAAAACCACAAATTATGTTCTCATGTAGTGTTATCTCTTTTGTTAAATGTTTCCATTTTAATCTGGTTCCTGCTACATGATAAATGCCATTGCAGGCCCTGTGTTTGACTACCCTGAACCAGATCATCCTAAGGTCCTTTCCCTTAAGTCTAAGTCAACAAGGGAGGAGGTAGGGTTAAAGACTGGACTTGTCATTTTTCCGTGAACTATCTGGAGAGGAAGCTCCCTCTTCTAATGCAGAGCAGCCCTTTCTCTGTCCGGCCCTTTTGGAAACCAGGTTTCCAAACCAAAAGATTATAGTCTCATCCTATAGATTTAGACTTTTTCCTGTCTGTGGTTATTATCTATTAACCTTTGGAATTTAGGATGTTATTGGCTCTCCATCTTTGTTGCACAGAATAGAAAAGAAAGATTAAGTCTAATCCAGAATCATATGAGCAGAGTGTGTCAGTAGTGGGTGGGACCTGAGCCCATGATTCTCCTGGCTCCAAAGCTGCCTTCTTATTATGCACTCGATTCAACAGATCCCTAATATTATGGGTACTCCTTGCCCATGGATGCAAATGTCAAATCATCTACAATGGGGGTATCAGTGGTTGTGGCAGAAAAATTCATCAAGCTACAATCAATCTAGTAATGAGCCTGTTTGCCTTTAGGCCCATCCTTCAATGTCAGACATACAGTCTACTGCTGGACTGGTATTTGGCATCATTCCATTTTGGCAGAAGAGCTTGTATTCTCCTGATGCAACTATTACCAATAGCCCAGGGACACCCCCACACACCAATGAGCCTCAGAGTAGGGCATTAATGGAAGTTCCTAAGATAATCAACAAGACTGTCAACAAGGATTAAGTGCCTCCTACTTCCTAGGCACTTAGAGACTGAGGAAACAAGTACAAAGAATGAAACAATCCCTATTTGTAAGAAGCTCACACACACTCACACAAAGAATAAATATTGAGTTACTAAATACAAAAGTTATGTGGAAGGTAGTTTGGAGGAAAGGCACTAGGTATTTGAGAGTTCAGGAAAGGTTTCATGCAGATGATACTCGAGCTGTATTCTGGAGGAAGAGATGGACTCTGAAGGTGATAGTAAGGAGGGAGTGGACACTAGGCATGTGGGACAACCAGAGGAAACTACAGAGAGAAGAAAGAGTGTCTTGAGTGATGAATAGTTAATGCCAGTGTTTCTATAACAGAGAAAGAGTGGGGGGGGAGTGATTCCAATGAAGGTGGAATGATAGTTTGGGGCCAGATTGCGAAGGACTTCAAAAGCCAAACAGAGGAGTTTATATTTTGTCCTAGAGGCAACAGGAAACCTCTGGAGTTGACTGAGTAGGGGAGTCACATAGTCAGATGTTTGCTTAAGGGAAATTACTTTGGCAGCAGTTTACAGGATGGGGAGATACTTGAGGAAGAGAGAACAATTAGCAGGCTATTGCAATAATCCATGCTGGAACCAATGAGGACCTGACAGAAGGTAATGGAAATAATGGATAGGATTTGACAGATAAATGTAGGCAGAACATGACCAATTAAATAGATATGTGTTGTGAGGAAGAGGGAGAAGTTCAGAATAAGGCTGAGATTATGCACCTGGGAGACTGGAGGGATGGTGCTACCTTCGACGAAAATAGGTTAAATTTGGGAAATGAGGGGGTTTAGTGAATGGGGGACAGACAGTGAGTTCAGTATTAGACATGCTGAATTTAAGATGTCTCCAAGACACACATTTGGAAATGTCCAATAGGTAATTAATGATTCAATGAGGGAAAGACTTGGGCTGAATATATAGATTGGGAATCATCTGCACAGAGATAACAATGAAAGAATCTCAAACTTTGTTTCAAATCCTATATTAAACTTTTTTTTTCCATATTCCATAGATACAGCAAGATCTGCCTGCCTTCAAACTCAGCCTCACACACTTTACTAATCCTGTGATCTTGGGCAATTCAGTCATGTCCTCTATTAAGTGGAGATGATAATGAAAGCTACCATTTATATAATGCTCACTATGCGCCAAGCAGCACTGTATCTGTGGGATAGGAACGGTACTTACCTTCCAGGATCAAAATGGGAAAATATTTGTAAAGTGCTTTGCAAATCTTAAAATACGATATAAATGTGAGCTACTATCATTCAAATTTCAGACTGCTTTGACATTTTCCCCTCCATAGGCAATTAAGCAAATTCTTGGTTGTTTTCCAGATTCTTTCCATCTGGGCCATACCCAAACCAGGTGGCTCCAAGTTTTATCCATTCAACAATAACAACAACAACAAATGAATAGCTACCATTCTTCCAAGACAGTTGGATTGGTCAAGACACTTTGTTTTTCTTCCAAGAATATATTCAGAGCTATTCTTCAACATGCCAGTAAAGACTGATATTTGGCTGATTTGTCCATCCAGACGACCTTTTATTGTCTTCCTAAGACTGTGGTTTCCTCTTTAGCTGAAATTTTACATGTTTTATTGGGCTGTGTTTGGTTTTGGGTCCAGATCTGTGATTTCATCTGCAGCAGAGAGCTCCCCAATGAGGAAACTCTACCAGAGTAGATCAGCAACTCTTTTGCAATTTGCCTGACATTAAGACATTAAGAACTGACATGGGTAACACAACCAGTAAGTGTTAGAGGTAGGGCCTGAACCCAGGTACTCCTGAGCTCAAGGCCAGTTTACAATCTACCACTCTATGCTACTTTTCTAGTATTATTGCAATATTTTAAATTTCAGGCTCTTATACAACCTTTAATTCCTCTAATAGTTTTCTGGCCCATTTTCTAGGCCAGCCAAATTCCTCCATGCTGTCTTGATTAAAGAAAAAGAAAATCAAATCAAGTCAATTAAAATCTACTGAATTTCAGAGAAGGCAATGGTGTCAGGCTTCAGTATGTTCACTTAAATGTAGGTAAAGTGCTTTGAGACCTTTCAAAAAGGTAGTTGTTGTTGAGTTGTGATCCCATTTGGGGTTTTCTTGGCAGAGATACTGGAATGGTTTGCCATTTCCTTCTCTGGCTCATTTTAAAGATGAGGAACTAAGGCAAACAAGTTAAGTGACTTGAGTAAAGTCCTACAGGTAGGAAGTGCCTGAGCCCAGATTTGAACACAGAAGATGAGTCTTCAGAATGAATAACTCATGAAAACGTGAATATATTATCTTGATGGGCCTGAGGCAAGTCACAGCTCTTCCACTAAATAACTGTAAGAAACTATGCAAGTCACTTGATCTCTTGGGGCCTCAGTTTCCTCATCTGTTAAATAAATGGGTTGGGCTAGATGATCTTGAATGCACCCCCTCTGCCCCTAGTTAATACATTCTATGAAGTGAGTACAAATGAAGTCAGAAAATAAAATGAAAGCATGTTCAAGAGCATTAACTTTAATCATTTGGTGAGAGCAGATTGTATGAAAAACAATGATTGATGTTTTTCAATATTCAACAAACTATTAAGTGCCTAATGTGTTCAAGGTGCTGTGCCAGGTGTTAACATATGATGACAAAAAGAAAGAAAAATAATCTCTTTCCTTAAGAAGTCTGCATTCTACTAGGAAGACAGAACATACTTGCTTGGTCCAGAACCCAGAGTTTACAGACAACTCCCAGCAGGGAAATATCCACAACAGGCTCAGCTTGATAAACTCTTTAACACCTAGCTAGGGTACTGAGAGGATTTCTCAGGAACACATAGTTAGTAATTTGTGTCAGACATAGGTCTTAAATTCATGTATTCCAAGGCCAGTCATCTCCTCATGACTCCTTGGTGCCTATATACAATACATACACAAATAAGCAAATACCAAGAAAGTGCTAAAAATCTGGCATATCAGGAAAGGCTTTGGGTAGGAGGTGACTTCTGAGCTGAGCCTTGGACGAAGCTGGGCATTCTAAGGCACGGAAATGGGAGATGGCATGTCACATTCAGGGAATAGCTAGGAAATTGATTTGGCTGGAATACAAACTATATAGAGCAATATGAAATTAATCTGAAAAAGCAGCCAATAGCCAGATTGTGAAGGGTTTCAAAATGCCGGGCTGAAAAGTTTGCATCTCACCCTGTAAACAAAAAGGACTCCCTGGGGAGGTGCTCTTCTCTGTGATTTGGTCCAGTGACATCCTAAACATCTCTATTATTAACTGAGAGCTGGTTTGAACTAGCTACAAAGAATGTAGACTTTAAATCACAGCAGCTAATGAGTCCAATCCCATCTGAAGAATTCCATGTAAAACATAACCCACCTTTGCCTGAAGATATCAAGGAAAGGGAACCCACATTACGGCTGTGGACAACTCCAATGAGTTGTTAGAGAGATTTTTTTCTGCCATTGAGTTTAAGTTTGCTTCTTTGTAGCTTACTCACACTGCTCATACCTAGGTTAACTTTCTGGGTTTTTTTCTAACAGAGTAAGGCTTTCACAGGTCAGCCCCTTCTGTTCTTAAGTATAACTGTCATATTCATATTTCTAGTTTTCTCTTATCCATGGTTGTTGCTGAGTCGTTTTTCAGCTGTGTCTGACTCTCTGTGACCCCTTTTGGGGTTTTCTTGGAAGAGATAATGGAGTGGTTTGCCATTTCTTTCTTCAGCTCATTTTAGAGATGAGGCAACTGAGGCAAACAGGGTTAAGTGACCTGCCCAGGGTCACACAGCTAGTAAGTGTCTGAGGCTGGATTTGGACTCTTCCTGACTCCAGGCCCTGTCCTCTACCCGCTGCACCACTTAGCTATCTTTGTTTTATGCAAGTAAACATCTCCAATTCTGAAGTGATCCTAACACAGAACAAACTTGAGACTCTTTATCATCCTCACTACCCTTCTCTGGATTCTCTCCACCTTAGCAATATCCCTCTTAAAATGTGACAACCCAAACAGAAAACAATTCTCTGACCAGAGCAAGGTACTGTGGAACTATCCTTTCCCTAATACTAATCACCCTCTTCCTGATCCATCATCTTCTGCATCATCACATTCTTACATGAAACTGAGCTTACGGTCTACCAAAAAAGATTTTATTTCAAATTGCTGACTAATTATATCTCTTCTATCACTATGAAATTTTATTTACCTAATTTCTAATCTTGGTTCTTTCTTATAGATTTCTCTGAGATGTTACCTAAGTCTTTATCCAAGTAATTGATAAAAATTAAAAGCACTGGGATAACTACAGATTCCTGGGTCCTTCCCCCGGAGACCTGTTCAAAATGATAACTATTAATGGCACCTTTTGTGGTCCTATCATTTAACCTGTTTCAAACACATCTAACTGTATTATCTTTTAGCCTTTATCTCTTAATATTTTTCACAAGAATAACCTGAGAGACTTGGCCAAATACTTTGCTAAAATATAGGTAAGCAGTGTCTGTTGCTATTCCTCTGACAAGAAATAAAGTTTCATTTGTTATGAGCTGTTTTGGGTTGAAGCCCTCTTGTGTATTAACTCTTTCTGTTCTTCATTTTCTATACGCTCACTATCCTTTTAATAACATTCTAAAATTTCGCTAGGTATTGGACTCAAAACTTACTGGCCTCTAACTGGAAGCCCTTAGTTTTTCCTTTTAGTGAAAATAATGGGACATCTGCCCTACTCCAACCTTATGGTTCCTCTCTGTTCCCCATTTTGACAGCATGATCTTCCATGTATGACTGACAAGACCTCAGCATACACACCTATGAGTTCTTTGAGTACCATGGAGTGGGGCTCATTTAGACCTGCTCACTTGAACTTATCAAAGGCATCTAGGTGCTATCTTCCAGTCACATTAGTTAAAAGAGCCCTGGCTCTGGAGTCACAGAACCTGGGGTCAAATCTTGTCTCTGCTTTGTTACCTGGGTGACCTAGACCAAGTCACTTCATTTCTCCGGGGTTCAGTTTCCTCAGCTGTAAAATGAAGGGGTTGGATTAGATGGAACTGTGTAGTCACCTTCAAGTTCTAAAAGCGATTCTATGAATTCCCCATGAGTCATTTTTGTCTTGTCCATTCTCTTTGCCAAAACAGAAATAAGAGTTAAACAACATTTCTCTGGGGCCATTTATCATCATCCTAATTATCTGGTACAGAGATCCTATCCATTCTTTGATCCTTCTCTTTCCCCCCATTTAGGTTTTAAAAGCCAGTTGTTTTCTTTAGCATGTGTTTTTGTCTAAACAAATAAATAAATGAATAAAGTGACTTCTCTCTTCTTGTACCTCTGAGCCCTCTCATGTCAAGGCTTTAGCCTCTGAAATTTTCAGCAAAATAACTCTTTTGATTTCCAGAAATTAACTGGCTCATAAGCTACTATGTACATTTTTTAAAGGTACAACTTTTTAATTGAGGAAACCAGACAAGAAGTTAAAATAATTATTTCCTTATTTAAATCTTTAAAAAGAAAGGCAGGCCAATTCTGCCTTTCCTATTTTTGTCTCGGTTCTGCTTATTTAACTTGAGCCTCTAGTTGTAAAGAAGCAAAAGAGAGTTTTACACTTCTTCTTTTTTTTTAGGTTAATTATTTGCCTTACTACTTAAATCCAAATCCAAATTGGTTGGATTATGTCCCTTTTAGAAAGATATTTTATAAATACATATATGTGTGTGTGTTTCTGTTTTATATACAAGTATATACACACACACATACATACATACATACATATGAATAATGAATATTCCTGAATATCGGCAGAATTTATTTTAACTTGCAAGCCCTAATGAATTGGAATATCAGATTACTCAGAGAAACATGATGCTGACTATACCCTAAACTTTGCCTCAGTGTACCAGCTTAATCTGGCTCTATCTTGGAACAGTTCAATAACAATGAAGTCCTACATAAATGCTCTGGTTCAAACTGAAATTTCATTAAGTGAAATTTCCTTCTCCTGTCTCTCCCCACCCCTCAAACCAATGCCTAATAGTCTCATTTCACTGCAACGGCACCAGGAGCTACAAAAACTCCAGGAAAAGGCAGTGAGGTGAGGTCAGACTTGGAGAAGAGAATGATGGTCAGATGAAGAAAAATGTTTCTGGGATACACTAGCATCAACAGCAGCAGAAGTAAATGTAGATTTTCTAAGTGATAGAAAGTCATTACCTCTACATTTCCCTTTCTGCTGATTTGATTCAAACCAGGACACAATTTTCCACAGAAACAGATCAGATTTACAGCAAATACAAAGATTGCATCTTTTATTTATAAGGTAAAAATTCTACCCAAATACTTTTCATTATCTCCAGTATTAAAATTGTGGGACCTATAACAGAGGCAGTGAGTATTAGTCACACATTGCACATGCTCAATTGTTTCCATGGCCTTGACCTGAGGAATGATCACCTTAATACCGGTAGCTATTTCCAGAGAGCACTCATTCACTCATTCTATTACCTAGTTCAGTTTGGATATTCAAGTCTTAAGGCTATATGCTGACATCGTAAGATGTATGTATCAAGCAAGGGGGAAGCTTTATTCTCCCTCCTTTCAGAGATAACATATGTAAAGCACTTGCAAATCTTAAAGCATTATATAAATGTTAGCTAAAATTATTAATATTATTCCTTTCCCTCAACCCTTTTAATAGGCCTTCTGACAATCTTAGACAAACCCCTTCATTCCCATTTCTAGGTATGTTCTTTATTTATGGATTTATTTAATCAATCAATCAATAAACTTTTACTAAGTGTCTAATTATGTGCCAGGCACTGTGCTAGGAACTGGGGATAAAAAGAATGTGACGACTAGAAAGAAAAATTGTAAGTCCATCTAGTGATAAGAATTTAAATATGAACTGGCTTTTCTGTTCATTGAAAGATCACAAAGAATATTTTTAGGAAGGTGAGGAGAAAAGTACAACAGAGAACATACATTTAGGACAGTAACTGGCTAATGGAGGAGTGGGTAAATGTCTGGGGTGGCAGGGAAAGTTCTAGAGAGAAATCATCTTTACCAATGGAAATCAACACTTTGAGCTTAACTTACAGTCTCAGAGAATAGCCTGGGGCTAAGTGACATGACAAAAGTCACGTCAGAGTTAGGAGTTCCTGATGCCAAGGCTAGGCACCATGCCTCTTACCTACAGAGGAAAAGTGGTTAATTAGGAAGGAACTGACATACATAAAGAGCAGAGAGACATGCTTACAAAAAGGGATACTTGGAGAAAGTAGCTATGTTAAGATCGAGTCTGTGTGTGGCATTACTAAGTATGGACAGGATAATGAACATTTTAATGAGTTGGATTTTTTTTTTTAATTAACTTTCCAGGGAGCATTCGATGTTTAGTTATTTCCCAGGACTTCCTTTTTATAAAAATGACAAGGTAAAAAGATCATGTAGAAAATTCTTACCTATTTTTTCTTGTCTTCTCTTTCCTCTTAATGCCAAAAGGTGTTGAGTTTATTCTAGTGTCTTATTTATTCCTAAGTTTTTATTTATTTCTCCACCTTGAATCTCCTGCCCTGCCTTATTTCAACTCCAAGGAATAAGATGCCCCTCCCAGGATAAGCTCATCACTTCTAAACTCACCACCACACAGTAAACTCAAGCCTTAATTGACACCACCTACATTAATCTCCTCTCCCTCTGTTTAGAGGGCTACAGGACAGAATATCCAATTTCTCCCAATGCCTTCCTTTATTGTAGGCAGAAACTGAACTTTCACCTCACTTCACCTTGCATTTGCTGTCCTGCCTGGTTTCAACTCCACAGAAAAAGCTACTCGGGGTAACCCCTGCTGTCTTATCTCTCCCCCCCGCTCCCACTTTCCTGCTTTCTTTGGTATGTTGTCTCTCTCCTTAGAGTGTAAGCTCCTTGAGGGCAGGGACTACAGTGCTTAGTACAGTAGATGGCACTTGGTGGGCACTTAACAAATGTTATTTGGTTTGAATTGGACTGTATAGCTCCAAATATTCAGAACAATAAAAAAATAGGAAAAAAATTTTCCTGTTGTGAATAACTGTTACCTAATATGTTTTGTATTTTCTGTCTTGAATTTTCAAGTTTTGTAAGTAAAATTAATTTATCCCCTTTCTTCTCCCTGCCTTCTACCCTCTGCCCAAATCATACCCCAATTTGGCTGTTGATTTCTCTTTTTATATTTCTGTTCTCTTTTCCTCCCTGTTTCACTTCTTGAAAACACTCAAGAAACAAGCAGAGAGAGGTAAAAATAAAGAAAAAGAAAGTTTTAAAATGACAACCTCAAGTGATAATAAAAAATCACATTTTTAAATTCAAATTCTCAAAGACAGGAGTGTCCTTATGCAAATACACTGTTGTCTATTTCCTAAGGTCAGTGAAGTTCCCCGACAATATAATTTCTGTGTTGTTTAAAGTTTTACACGTGAAAAAGCATTGAGAACAATGTCTTTCTGTAAGTGTACATGAGCCTTCTAGGTAAGTGAGGCTTATCTATGTGCATCAAATATTATATTTACTTTTGTCCAATTTTGAGAGAAATCCTCTTAGAAATTATTATCTAATTCCTGTGTTTTAAATTGAATATATTAGATATATTTAAATTTCTCTTTTAGCAAGTCCATCGATTATTGTTCTATGCTGCAATAAAGTATTTGGTTCAGAGGCTATTATTTTATTCTATATGGCCCCAAACTGAAATGCTTTAACGGTTCTTCTGTTTGTTTCCTTATGATACTTTTCTATTATTCAATCAGTTGAAAGCTATAACTTCTTCCTGTTTTTCACTATTATCCACCTGACTTCAAATGTGCTGCTTTTCGTAGCTCTTATGGATAAAGGGAAGTTTCTTTTGAGGTTTTGCGGTATAGACAGAAGTCACCTTGATTAATTAATTAATGGTCACCTGATTAAAGAAGTCCACGGCGGTGGTGCAAACCCAAGGTCCTTGCTACTGTGGAAGCTGAGACTGGTGGATCACTTGAGCTTGGGAGTTCTGAGCTGCAGATGAAGCTGCTTGGCTGTCCACCCTAAGTCTAGCACCAATACAGTAAACCCTCTTAAGCAAATGACTATTGGGTTGCCTAAGGAAAGGCAAACTAGCATGGGCTGAAATGGAGGTTAAAGTCCTGTGTGATCAGTACTGGGTGACTGGCCTGTGGGTAGCCACTGCACTTCTAGATTAGGTAAAAGGGAGGACCTAATCTTAAAAAACAAAAATAGGGAGTGTGTGTGTGTGTGGGGGGGGTGGACGACACATGGACATGAATCAGTCTAATCTGAGTGTCTTGATATAATAATAAAATACTTACTGAACCCGGTGTCCTTCCAGTACTGCACCAAATAAAGCCCCATGATTTTAAGTAGGTGGTTATATTCTCTGATATTGAGGAATCCCTGTTTATTATGAGATGGTTCCATGACTTCAAAGGGTATATTAACAATTCCAACCACACCAGCACCAAGCCTAGAAAAAAAAATGCATGAGTACAATTTTGTGAAATTTAGCTAATGAGAAAAATAATTTTCAACCTAAATTCTCCAGTGGCAAGCAAAACAATATACTTCATTTCCTTAATCTAGGCCCATGACAAAACTTCAGAAAAATTCACTTTGCAACTGAATTCCTTAAGGTAAATATATTCACATGTCCACAGACAACCAAGAACTTAATACACAATCATAGTGAAAACACACCATCTTGAGATTCATGGGACAACAATCCTCTTTTTAAATAATTAGGAATTATTTTTCCATTTCACTTGGGGAGAAAACTTTTGGAATTAAAAACTAAGGTCATTATTTCCTCACAGAAAAGGCATTTATAATTCTGCTGGGTATTTGCTTATACATGATTGTATATGTAGGTGTTTGTGTTCTATGTCTATGTAACAGTCTCCTATAATATTTATATTTCCTCCTATGGAATGCAGGTTTATTGAGGGGTAAAGTCTATTTCATTTAAAATTTTGTTTCCAGTGATTAATGGTGCCTGGTACATGGTAGGTGCTTAATAAATGTTTGTTGGTTGGGTTGAAACTCTGCAAGAATTAAAAAGCCACGAGAAATAACTAGAATTAACCCTTCTAGAATATTTTGAGTTTGGGGAGCCCTCATAAAAGAAATATAAGCAGCCAAAAGAAAGAAGAATGGCATAGGAAAACCAGAATTTTCCTTTAGTAATTTAAAAAGGAAAGGGGAGGGAGATGGGCTTTTTCAAACAATACAGTAAAACAAGATACAACACCAACAGCAAGTTGTTCATTAGAATGACTAGAGAAGAGTCTGTTTTTCTCCCTCCAAGCCCCATGGGATAATCCCATAACTCCTGTCAATATAACATTAGGCAGATTTATGTTTGTGCATTGACAGGAAAGGTGAATAGATCTTTTGAGGGCGGTGAACAGAGAATAAGACACCTGCTTCAATTATGATTAATCACTCATCTAATTCCACAGACTCTTCCCTTGTTCTCCACTCCCTCCCGTCAACTCTCATCATCAGAAAACAAAAACATACTCACAAAGACCCAGGTCTCAACTGTGGCCCCACTTTCTCATGCATTTTTATCAGGCGGCTATTACTGTAAATGAACATTCCATCTTGGCTTCTGTTTTCTATGTTCATTCCAAAGATCAGAAAAAGCTTCCTGGATTTTCTCAGTTCTCTAGAGTTATGTTTTCAAAGATATTTTAAAAAATCCATGTTTATTAAAGCCATTATTAACTTATCATAAAAACAAAACAAAACAAAACAATCAACACCTTCCCTAGACGAGGCAACACACCACATTCCTGCTTTCTGTAGACACTACCCAGTATACTCAGACAGCATTGATATACCTCGAGATACCTGCATATTGTCCATAAATATCGTTAGCTAGCACTCTAACCAAGATAATGTTCCACAAAAGACTGATATGGAAAATGCTCTCCATCTCCAGAGAGAAAACTGTTGAACTCTGAGAGTATATACTTTTATTTAATTTTATTTTTGGGGGGATGGGGGGAGGGTTGTGTGTGTTTTCTTTTACAACATAACTAAAACATGTATAACTAAAAATCATATTGTTTACCTTCTCATAGGGTTGGGAAAAGGAAGTAGGGAGGGAGACAATTTGGAACTCAGTATTTTAAAAATTGATGGCTTAAAAATTTTTACATGTAATTGAGAAGTATTTTGTGAAATAAATATATATTTGTATATTTTAAAACCTAGCTAGCTATAGCTAGCTAGCTAAATAGAGAGCTGGAATAAACCTTGGAAGACCATGAATTTACCCCCCTACTTTCACATTAAGGAAACTCAGTTCTGAGAGAGATTAAATCATTTGCCCAGGGTTAATAAACTGTATTCAGTGAGTCAGAAGAATACTAAATTTACAAAGTTCACAAGAGTTCCAAACCACTAACTTACTCATGTAGGTACTAATATATAAGCATGGAATAATGGTTAGGTTATTAAGTAATTTAGAAAGAATCACAGAATTAATTTCTGACCTGAAAGTTTCCTCTGGTTACCAGACAAACTCTTGACTCCCATCACAGGTACATTTTAAACATTCCTGACAGATAGGAATATGCCTTACTAAAGACCTCAAAAGGAAAGGAGATTCTTTAGTCTCCCTTGGTAACATTTTTTCTAGAAGCCAAAGCTAATAAAGCATGTCAATAAGGGCATAAAGATTTTTAACTCCTCTCATCTCAGCTACATCATTGTTATAGTATAAATTTCCTTAAAAAAGAATTACTATTAAAATAGCAATTTCAGTAGAGGAAAACTAAAGAAACTAATCTTGGCCACACCCCCCCCCCCACACACACACCCCTAGAGAATCTCATAAATATAACACTAAAGATTAAACTGAAATTTTCCTAACTCTGCCTGCTTACTTTCCAAAAAAGGAAGTCACATATTATTGCAACAGCATCATATAATTAATGGGACTGATCAGAAACCATCAAGTGCTTCTCTGAGGGGCCTAGTACACAAAGCACACCTTGGGGACAGTATAGAAGGGATTCATGCCTGGACCTGGAGTCTGGGTGCTAGACTGATTAGCCTCTGAGCTGCCTTTCAACTCAGGAGAGAATTAGAAAAAAGGATATGGATTAATTTATATTCACAATAGACTACTTTTTAAACATATGCACATACTGAGTTTCAGGTATACTGACCACACTTTCATCTTACAAACCTCTTCAATGACTTGGATCTTACCCTTCCACAAGACAAGAGTAGAGACTAATTAAGTAACTAACATAGAACACTGTTCCCTGGAAGGAGATGATGCTCGTTCTGGAGTTGACCAGTATGCAAAATGTCTGTAGAAACTATTATGACTTTATAACTTTCCTTCAAAATGAAAATGCATTTTGCTTTTGAAACAAATTCAAGCCAGCTGGCATTTTCAGATATAATGGCATTGTACTTTAATAAAATAAAGGTTACACCATCTATTATGCCCTGCATTAAGACCACAAATAGTCATCATCAAGATTTTTCTTTCACATTCATCAAAATGAAGACTTTAAAGGCCTCTTGCTTTCAAGAAAAATTTGTGTGGCATTTATTCAATATTTATTTCCCTACGTGCATAGGTTACTACATTAGTTAGTTTATTTCTGAATGTGAGTTTTGCAGAAAGCAACAATCATATCACTTTGCTTGTCTGGCTCATAAAAGCATAATTGAAATTCAATGGTTCTTATGTTCTGCCATTGTAGTTTCTCCACAATATCTAATGTTTCAAAGTTTCCTTTTGTTTAAATAACTTCGAGCAATCATTTCTAGAGATCCTTTAAGTTACTGATCAAATCTATCTTGGAGATACAAAAACTTCCTGGTTTGGTATAGATTTGCTATTTTAATTTTAGGGTGTTGCACATTCTTAAATGCTTAATAATGATCAATCTATCTGTCTGTCTGTACTCCATCCAGTGCTTAGCATAGTGCCTAGAACATTGTAGGGACTTGATAAATATTGATTAATTGATCAAGACTATAAGATCCTAGAGGGAAGAAACTGATTTTTAAAAATGAACTCCAGAGGGGCAGCTAGGTGACATAATAGATAGAGCACTGGCCCTGAAGTCAGGAGGACCTGAGTTTAAATTCGGCCTCAGACACACGTTAGCTGTGTGACCCTGGACAAGTCACTTAACCCCAACTGCCTCCAAAAAAAAAAAAGAAATATAGAAGATATATTTGCATGATACTAAAAGATCCAGAGACAAGGGAAGCAATGTACTAATTTAATGATAGAAAATCAAATATATGTACATCTTTGTATTGACCAGACATCCAGATGTTAACTGAATTAATAACTTCTTAGCCATTCAGAGGAAGCTGGTGGTATAGTGAATAAAATGTTGGACCTGCAGTCAAGGACACCTGAATTAAAATCAGACTTCAGACACTTCTTATCTGTGTGACTCTGGGTAAGTCACTTAACCCAACTGCCTCAGTTTCCTCTTCTATAAAACAGAGATGGTAACAGTGCCCATCTTCCAAGATTGTCATAAGGATCAAATGAGACAAAGTGCCTGTCACTTAATAAAGGCTTATTCCCTTCCCATTTGGGAGTGTTGGTATCATGTAGATAAAGCATGTATAATTCTCCTTGTACACTGTGACAAGCTATTTTTTTGAAAAGATCCATAACTTCCTCAATGGGAGGACTCTCTCCACTGACAGAGATGACAATCTCCCCATGCCTCAGTGAGTTTCTGTGCCCTGAACCCTACCCATTCCCTTCTCCCTCCCAATCCTCGTCTCCAAATCATTCCCTGGTGGCAGAACTTACCTAGGCTGGCCCTGAAACTGCCACTACCGGACTCATACTTCTATCCTTTCTAGCTTTGTAGGTCCTGACAGAATCCCTCCCCCCTGCCCCCCACCGACGTACACACACTGGCAGACCCTTTAAGAGCCCAGGCTCACTGCATTACCAGAGTGGTAAAGAGTATGAGTTATTCAAATAGAATTCAGATGTAAGAGGCACTTTATAACTGCTTTTTGGTGATCATGCTGTGGGGGAAATATAACCAATCTACATATAATATCATGAGTTAGAGGCAGCAGATGGGAGAAAGCATCGCAATACGAATTTCACTGGTCAATTAGAGAACAAAAATATGACTTCCAATAATGCAGAGACAGATGGACATCTTTCCAGACAGCTTGACCCTTACTTTTTTTTCTCCTCAAGCATCTTCCGCTTTACTTCTGCATCTTCCAAAGCTTTCTTTAACATATCCTACAAAAGAGCAATTCCATTTGAGGAAGTAAAAAGGGATGAACAGAATAAAAATAATATCAAAGCTAGTATTTATACATGGCTTTAATGTTTTCCAAGAGTTTTATAAAATATTATCTCCTTTGATAACAGAGAGGTGCTATTCCAGATATTCCCAAACTTATTTGGCCTACTGCCCCCTTTAAAAAAGAAATTATTCAGTGACCCCCTGGAAATCTGCTTTCTTTAACCCTTTAATATTTTTTTTTAGAAATCTGTGTCATTTCAAAAAAATAATAAAATATACATTTTTAAATGACACATCTTAAATTTAATAATTTATTGTAAATTTGTAGGTTTTTTTCCTGCATTGAAATTGTGATGATGTAATATTATGTCATGTAACAACATAGCATCATGTTATAAACAAGTCATTACATGCACATATTCCTGCCAATGCTTGCTGGACTTCCCAACAATGCATGACATGCTTACATGCCAACACTTGCTTGTTAAGACCTGTCAGTGAACTTGACCACTGATCAGTTATAACTTGCATTTTGTGTCTTTACTTGGAAAATGATGTAATCACTATTACTTCAACTCTGATTGAACAGATGAAACAGGTTTTCAAAATTTTTTTATCTTCTTTCCTTATGCTTCCATTGCCCCCTTATTTTTATTCAATTACCCCCAATTGTGCCTGAGGCTACTATCGCCTCCCCCCCCATCATTTCAGTACCCCCCTAGGGGGTGGTATCATTCACTTTGGGAACCTATGATTATGACTACGTCCATTTTATAGATAACCAAATTGAGGCTGATAGAAATTAACTATATTTGCCCAGGGTCATGTGGCTAGTCTCTGATGCTAGATTTGAACTCAGATCTGTGACTGGGAGAGTAGTATGGTAGTGGCAAAAGAGGCCTGAGTAAGAAGTCAAGTTCTAGTCACAGTTTTACCAATAGGGGTTTGTTTCTAAATGTTTAACAACAAGTTCTCAGAGGGAAGGAGTGAGGATGTACAATTTTTAAGTTTATTCTGTATTGTTAACATTTTCTTTATTAAAATTTTGAGTCTAGACAACCAACAAAAGAATAACCAAGCACTGATTTGTAGTGTTTGCTGATTTTGGAAGTATACAAACTCCCAAAGAAAATTTAATAACTGGCCCTCTTGGTCCAGTCTGAGCTGTTTTCACCGCAGTCTTGGAGTCAGGCAACCTAGGTTCTAATCAAGGTAACTATTCATGTGATCTAAACTTTGGTAATCTCTCCAACCCTGATTTTCCCATTAAAAAAAAATTAGGAACAGCTAAGTGGTATAGTGGAGGGAGAGCATCAGCTCTGGAGTCAGGAGGACCTACATTCAAATCTCAGCCCTACTAGTTGTGTTACCCTGGGCAAGTCATTTAACCCTGTCACACAAAAAAAATAAAAATAAAAGAGATGGGCCAGGTGGTCCTAAAAATCTCTTCTAGATCCCAAATTGTTATGACTTTTCTGCCTTTTTAAAAAATCCCTGACTACCAAAAAAAATAATATTCTCTTTGCTAGGTGGTACAGTGAATAGAATGCTGAGCCTGCAGTAAGGAAAACCTGAGTTTAAATCTGACTCAGATACTTATTAGCTGTGTGAGACCAGAAAAGTCATTTAACCCTTGTTTGCCTCAGATTTCCTTGTCTATAAAATGGGAGTAATAATAGCACCCACCTCCCAGGTTGCTATATAAATGTTAGTTATTATTAAGAGGAAGGTAGAGTGTCGTGGATCAGGGTTGAAGTTTCAGCTCTACCATTTATTACCAGAGTAAACTTGGACCAATCATTTAACCTGTTGGAATATCAGTTTTCTAATCTTTAAAATGAGAGAGTTAGACTAAATTATCTCTGAAATCCCTGATAACTATGTAGGAAGTCTATGACGTTCCCATTCTTCCAATACATGGGCACTTCTCACCTAGGCTTCTATAACCTCTTGGTCATTGAACTGTTTTTAGTTCTTTCCCCTGTCACCATGACCTAAACACTATACTGAAAATCATCTTCTCTTCTATTTACATCTACAGGACAGCATCTCTTTCCCTGTTTCAGGTGACAAACCCCCTAATCAAAAGATGTAACAAGGGAATAACTGATTTGCCCTCATTGAAGAAAAGCCCAATGACCTAGGTTGGAACTGGGAGGGAAGAAAACAGCCCCCTTGACAGGCAGACTGTCTTGGCCATTGCTCTGGTCCAGGGGTGGGGAACCTGCGGCCTCGAGGCTACATGTAACCCTCTAGGTTCTCAAATACAGATCCTTTAACTGAATCCAAACTGGCCACATGTGGCCTCAAGGTCATAGGTTCCCCACCCCTGCTCTGGTCCACTGTTAAGGGAATAAAAACCCTGGGATGAATAGTGAATTTGATACCTCAAACCCACAGCTTAGATGCCCAGAGGAATTAAGGAGATGTCCAAAATGGAGAGCTCATCCACTATGCTATCTTCTCCTACGTTGTAGAGATTAACAAAGGGTATAGGAGCAACAAAGGGAAATTGGTAAAAGATGGCACTTCTGCTCCCAGGCCCCTACCACTGCATACTTCACTTTTTGCACTAACAGGCTCCAGGGAACCCAATACAATGGCAGGAGAAAGGTAGAGGAGAAAAGGCAAGAGAGGGACACCTGGCCATCCAAACACAGGTTGCTTCTTTGGCCTCTGAAATAAATGAAGCATAGGGAATTGGATTTTTTTTTGGAGACAAAATAAAAAGATTACACCAAAAAAAATCAATAACAATAAGAGAGTTTTACCTTTAACCTGAAAAAGAGAAAGAAAGAAAGGACAGCATTCGAAGAAAGCCATTTGTAAATGTAGCTATAGGGCATTCTATCTCCTCTCTTGCTTATTACAGTGAAGCACCATTTCTTTTTACCAAAAAGATATATCTTGTCTTTGCCAGTTTAAGGACAAATAGATGGATGTGTTTAGAATGATGGGGGAAGGAGAGTGGGAAATGTTTTCCCACTTTTCTCTCTGTACTCTTGATTGTAGACAAAGCAACAAGTTGACAAAATGATGCATTACACAATGCATATAGCACATTCATTGGCAGAAATCAGCATATTACAATAAATGACCTTAGGTAACATTCTTTGTACTCTCGGTAACAATGCAATAATAATTACATTTTATAATAACAATTTATATTAATTTTTTATATTAAATAATAATATTTATAACCTGCCTTCCTCATGGACAAGGTACACAAATTACAGAAAAAATATTCATTAACTGTGTAAAGCTACTTTAAAGAAAGGGGTTGTGTAGACTTGAAGCATTATTATTAATAGTTCTACTGACAGTATATAATTTCTAGCCCTGAAGGGATAAAAAATAGGACAGTTTGCTAGGTCTCTTAGGTTCTGATTTCTTGGAATCTATGAAAAGCTGTAGTTTGACTATCTATTTTCAAGGACTTTCCAGGCAAGTTGGGCCTTTTGTTATCTTTTTTCACAGGATCCAGCTTGCTAACCAGTAGTGGAAATGTTCCTGGTTTCTCCTAAGGCTCTTCTCTCTTCATTATTCTATCATGCACCTTGGCTCTGGTCCCTTCTTCTGTTTCCCATGCTTTGCTCATCCATTCTAATTACCTTTGTCAAAATCATCCTACCCTTCCAAACTCATCTTAGTTAAAAGTTTAAGAAGGAAATGGGGGAGAAGGCAATTATGAAAATTCAAAGGCAAACTGAACACCTGGTATTCAGAAAGGCTTATCTTTCCTATAGCGTACCTTGGCAGAAGGCAAACCAGTTCGGATGGATCTGTTTATTTTGAATTGTGCTTCTTTTACCAATTGTTCAGCTGGAAAATGAAGACAAGATTGTTTAATAAAAATGAAATTCTTCTAAATCATGTATGTCACACATTTTGAGAACCTATCACTTTCCATGCAATATACAGGGCTACTGATTACAGGGAGGGAGTGTGGGATGGTGGATTGAACACTGGACTTGGGAATTAGGGATTCAAATACTATCCCAGATTTTTAGTGGATCTGGGACCCAGTCTTGACCTCCTTCTCTATAAAATGGGGATAATAATAGCACCTATCTAATAGGGTTATTTTGAAGATCAAATGAGACAGTGTATTAAACCTTAAAGTTTACTGGTTAGTTATTATAACATTGTTATGGGAATGGAAATTTAAGATCTTCCCTGCCCCTAGGCCCGTTGATAGGCTTATGTACACCTGGAATCAGTGGCAGGAGGCTTGGTTTTCAGGAATGGCCACACCTTGGTGCTATGTGATTGGGCAGTGGGTCAAGAGGGTTAAATAGCCAGGAGAAGGCTATTTAAATCTGATGTGAGGCTTCGTTTTGGGGCTCACTTTGATAAGAGTTGTGTTATTTGACCAGAGAGATGAGACTCTGGGCAGCCGTCCAGCCCCCCCCCCCCTTTAAAAACCCAGATGTTGATGCTTCCCTCTCTGGTAACTGACTAGGTATGGATGTAATGGACAGAAAGTTGGAGGCCTGTCTGCTGAAATGTTTCTCTGTCTGTAACTTCTGCTTTAACTTGTCTGTATACTCTGAACTTCGGGGTGCTGACTTTTCCCCCTGAACTAGGTAAAGGATATGTTTGATTGATTAAAGCAAGATTGTTAACCCATTTTGAGTTGCTTTCCTTTAGAAAAGCAGATCCAAGAACCTGTGTTGGCAGCCACCCTGGGCATGCTGGGGTGCTTGCTGCTACAAACATTTGGATAAGGATCAAAATCTCAAGGAGTTAACGGCTCTCATTCTTTTGATTTCCTATGACACGCTTCTTGGGTACATCCTTGTGTGGGAAATGGGAGAGGGGAGGGACCACAGACATGGCAGGAATGTACATATACTGATAAAAGAAGTGAACCCCTTGTCTACCTCTGTATAACTACTGTATTATGTGACTGGGTCTTTTCTACTCCTGGTCTACTAGTAAAAATTCTCTCTATATATCGTCACCTGTTGTGACATGTTGGCCCCACGCATCCACATGCAAAGCATGAACTTATGATGCAGGGATTCCCTCTGAAATGTTTTTTTAATCTATATTCTCTTTCTGTAGAAGACCTTGTTTAGATTCATATCTATAGAGACATTTTTAATAAAGACATGAAGGTACTGAATATGCCCAGGATCATATTTCACTTCTAAATAAGCAAAGAATTTCTAGGAAAATCCCTTTTAAGAATATTGGCAATATAGGGCCAGTCTTAGAATCAGGAAGACCTGACAAATCCTTCCTCTGATTATTTTATGTATATGTATGTGTATAGTATGTGTATATGTGTGTTGTATAT
>NW_027187347.1:4393249-4396687 GCF_028583685.1 Petaurus breviceps papuanus
ACATATAGTCTGTGTGTATGTGGAAAGTTTCATGTAACATACATACATATATCCATATAATACAAATATATGTGGGCGTATGCATATACATGTGTGCGTATATAAACTTTACTTGATTTGCATATGTATGTGTATATATGTATGTGAGTGTATATATGTACGTATAGATAGACATGTCACTTAAAGTTTCAATGCTTCATGCAGCTCTCTAAGAGAGCAGGGACTGTCTTGCTAGCACTTAACACAGTGCTTTGCACATATATGGTTCATTCTTCATTCATTCATTCATTCGTTCATTCACCCACCCATCTATACATTTATCTATCCTTCCATCCATCCATCCATTTATTCAAAGATTGAAAGTTACAAATGAGTTACCAATCTGCACTGATGAAATTGCAGCCGTAAAATCGTGCCCCAGGAAATCACAGTTAAACTAAATCAAAGATAAAAATAGGGTGCAAGGGGCAGAGGAGGGAATAGTATGAAAAAGGCATATCACAATGATGATCACATACCAATTTTTACTGCCACCTCTGCCTTTTTTACTTCATTTTTTGATGCTCCTTTGAAAGAAGATGTGACATAAAGATACTTTCTGGAAAGACAAAATAAATGTACAATTATTTTAGACTTTTAAAAGCATACAACTTTTAGTTCAGGCCCTCATTATCTCTTGCCTAGATTATGGCAACAGCCTACTGATTGATCTCCCCACCTCAACCTCTCATTGCTTCAGTCCATCCCACACACTGCTGTCAGGATAATTTTTCCAAAGCACACATATGACCATGTGACTCCTCTACTCAACCAACTCTTGCTTCTAAAACAAAAACATAAATTCTGCTATTTAGATTTTAAAGCCCTTCACAACGGGGTGTCAGCTCACCTTCCAAGGCTGGTGGGACATTACTACCCCTTCACTCTGTAATCCAGACAAATTGGCCTTAATTCTGGTCCTCATGCAAGATACTCCATATCCCATTGCTGTGTTTTTGCCATAGATGACACATATGCTTAGTACAGACACCTTCTTTACCTCCTCTTCCTTTGAGATGCAGCTCAAGAACATCATGATCTCTTCAACTGCTATTCCATCCCTCCTCCCAAACTACTATATATTTAGCTACTTTGACTACATGCACACACACACACACACACACAATGTCCTGAAAATCTTAGTCTTCTTTTAGGTTATTAAAACTTTGTATTTAAGCTATTAAATTTGTACTTAAGCTTTGTTTGTTCTTGTGATTTTTGTGACCCCATTTGGGGTTTTCTTGGCAAAGATACTTCTCCAGCTCATTTTATAGATGAGGAAACTGAGACAAACAGGGTTAAGTGACTCACCTAGGGTCACACAGCTACAAAATGTCTGAGCCCAGATTTAAACTCACCAAGCTGAGCCTCCTGATTCCAAGCCCAGTGCTCTACCCACTATGCCACCTAGCTACCCCACAGCTGAGCCAGCAAAGCTCAAAATTGCCCTAAGATTATTGGGACACTGTATTTATTCAGTTTATCTACAATGACAACAAAATTTGTGCTGTACGTATTTTTATACGTATTTGTTGTCTCCCCATTTGAATGTAAGCTCATTGAAAGGAGTTTTTAAGGTGGCTAGGTGGCTCAGTGAATACAGCACTGTCCCTGCACCCAAAAGACCTGAGTTCATATGTGGTCTCAGACACTTAACACTTACTAGCCGTGTGACCTTGGGCAAGTTACTTAACCCCAATTGCCCTGCCTTCCCCCCTCCAAAAAGAAAGGAGTGCTTATTTCTTTGTCCTCACATCCCCAGAACTTAAGAACAATGACTGGCTCATATTAGGTGCTTAATAAATCCTTACTGATTGACTGGTATCATTTAGGGATGCTTCTCAATGTGACTGTGCATTCCTAGACAGTCACTTGCCTCCAGGCATGCATTTTAAACACTTCTGACAGACAGGAATCTATCCTACTAATCAAACACACCTAAATGTGATTATGCACCATAGGCATGGATGTTTGTAATTGTTAAGGCAGATCCTTCCAGGTGTCTAAAAGTTCCATCCTTTTAAATCAGGCACTGCGATGCCTTGTTTTCTTGGAGCTTTTCGTTTTTAAAAACATGACTGTCCCTTCCCAATAACCCAGTCCCTACCACCAAACAGAATCCTCCCTTGTAGCAAAGAAGCAAAGGCAAGCAAAGCAATGCCCCACACTGAACCGTGGCCAATATCCCAGGTCTCCTTTGGCACCTGTCTACCAAAGGAAGGAGGTATATTCTGTCATCAATTTTCTGGAGGTAAGATTGGTCAGTGAATTCTAACATCTTTCAATGATGTTTTCCTATATATTTTTGTGACTGTTTTGCATATTGTTTTCTTAGTTTTGTTTAATCTGCAACCTATTTGTATTAAGGTGTTGTTTTTTTTTCCAAGTTTCTGTAATTTACTCATTCAGGGTAACTTTCAGAACACCCTATAGTTGGTATCTAAGTTCCTTAGACAATAGGGTTAATAATGTAATAGCTAATATTTATATAGTATTTTAAGGCTTGTTAAGTACCTTACATACATAATCTCATTTGATCTTCATACACCAATGCGGGAGGGGGGGTGTAAAGTGCTATAATTACCCCCATTTATAGATGAAAGCTGAGGCTCAGAATAGGTAAGTGACTTACCCAGGATTACACAGCATGTAAATTTCTAAAGCCGGTTTCGAACTCAGTTGTCACTGACTACAATATTCTAACAGTGCTCTTCACCCAGCACCTCGCTGCAGTTAATATACATTTCCGAGAATGTCTACTTAATAATTAAAGAGAAGACAGTTACTCTTTTAAGAGCTGATGTGGTTAGCTGTGGAATGGCTACACAAACTGTCATTCGTGAGTGTAATGGGATATAACTGTGCTATAAGAAATGAGAGAAGTGTGGAAAGATTTGCATGAATTTATACAAAGTGAAGTAAGCTGAGCCAAGAAAAAAATACAACATAAATGGAAAGAATAATGAAAGACCAAAAAAAAATGAACATAACAAAATTATGGGGATTGAAATGAAGAAATAGGACACCCACAATTCAACCCTCCATAAAGGTGGGAGGTCCACAGGTGTATATCTGCGGTCATTTACAATGTAGCAATCAGTTGTGCTGATATTTTTTCCCCTCTAAAAATACTATTTGTTCCATGGAATGGTTCCTTTGGAAGGAGAGGGGAATTGCTATTTGGGCTAACAATAATAATGTCAGAAACAGAAGGCATCAATTAAAACAATTATTTTTTAAAAAACAATTTTAGAGGAGTTGGTAAGGAAGGAGAAATGAGAAGGGAAAAAGGGAAGGAGGAAAGAAAAAGGGGGAGGGAGAAAGGAAGGGAGGAGACAGGGGGAGGGAAAGAAAGGAGAGAGAGAGAGAGAGAGAGAGAGAGAGAGAGAGAGAGAGAGA
>NW_027187347.1:4396787-4425773 GCF_028583685.1 Petaurus breviceps papuanus
GAGAGAGAGAGAGAGAGAGAGAGAGAGAGAGAGCGCATGCATGTGAAGGCACTGAGCCAACCTGAAATATCTGGAAATCTCTGCCCACACAAACATATTTACTGGCAAAAACAAAGCAGGATAATTGTCTTCAAAAGACAAAAAAAAAAAAAGAGAATGTTCTGGGCAATTGTTCCATTATCAGTGCTTCTTGTCAATACTTAGAATATCCTTTGAAGATATCATTCTCATTTTGTAAACTGCTTCTTCCAGTCCCCAAACAATTATTTCCAACACAACTGCTCAGACACCTGCAGTAATATCTATCTATCTATCTATCTATCTATCTATCTATCTATCTATCTATCTATCTATCTATCTATCTATCTATCTATCTATCTATATCACTTTATAACACTTAAAACACATCCTTAATTTTATTGCTCATGAGAAAGGCAATTTTCCAGCGTGAACATTTCTGATGGGATCAAGCAGGCCCAGGAATGATCACTAATAAAATATTGCTCTAAACCAAACAAAGAGAAGAGTTACTAACTTGTAACTTTACAAGGACACATAAGATAAAGTGCTTTATTCATATGAAGCTCATGTGTATCTGTTAGTTGTGATACTTTTATTTTGGTCCACACCTATAATTTCATTATAGGGAACTCCCTGTAAGGAAACTTGTTCTACCAATGCAAACTGCTTAGGATGCAATAATGATTATGTTAAAGAGGCAGAAGGGACAAAACCAGTGTAAAGACACTGGTTGTTCAGTCATTTCAGTTATGTAGGACTCTTTGTGACCTCATTTAGGGTTTTCTTGGCAAAGATATTAGAGTGCTTTGCCATTTCCTTTTCTAGTTCATTTTACAGATGAGGAAACTGAGGCAAATAGGGTTAAATGACTTGTCCAGGGTCACCCAGCAAGTAAGTATCTGAGGCTGGATTTGAATTAAGGAAGAAGAGTCTTCCTAACTCCAGACCTTGAAATTCCATTCACTGGGCCACCTAGTTGCCCATCCACTGTGCCACCTAGTTACTGTAAACTCTGGTACTAGTAGTAATAGAGAGTATTTATATTACACTTTTACGGTTTACAAAATGCTTCACAATATTACCTTATTTGATCCTCAGAATAGCCCTTGGAGATAGGTACTATCGGGGGAGAACTTAATAAATTTTTAAAGTATTTTCATTCATTCATTCATTCATTTATGGGACAGGAGAGAATTTGACTCAGTAGGGGCCAAAGGCTCTAGTAAGAGCAATGGCTTTTAAAATGAGCTGTTTATCTACTTGCCTAAGCAGGGCCTTGCTTTTCAGGTGGTGTAAAAGGGAAGTGAATACCTACATCACTAGCTTCTTATTCCCCAACGATGCCTGCAGGTAGATCTGTGAAAATAACCCTAGCCCCCTAATCCAGGGAATACCTTGAGAGGCTGTGTAAATTTCAGTGATCACTGAGATACCAAGATCCTCTATGCACTAAAAGGGGGCTCCCTGTTCCATAATAAGTTCGAAGCTCTAGGTTTAGGTCCATAAGCATCTTAATCTGAACATCTACTACATTTGTGGACCTTTTTAACCTTGGCTTTGAGGGCAAGAAACATTAAATCTAACACGTTTAAGCACCTACAACCTGCAAAGCTCTGTGCCATTTGGGGATACAAAGAAAATGAAAAGCTGAACCTGCCCTTAAGGGGCTTACATTCTGTCAAGCAGAAAGCAGATTCAGCAACCAGAAAAGACCTGCCCAAGGAGAGAGAAGTGTCTGGCATCTAACCTAAGATTGTTGTTTGTCCTTAATTTCTGAAGAGGACCATGGCATCAGGGAAATGATGATACGACTTGCAGTTGACTTTGATTTGAGTGAGGGAGGGCTGTGCAAGGTTATCAGCCTCACTTTCTCCTGCAGAGCCATCTGGATCCAGTGACCAGATATTCATCAGGATGACTGGAGATGACCCAGGATGCAATGGGAGACCCCAGCCCTTTTAAGTTAAGGTTTTTTAACGTACTCACTTAGAGTGAGGTAAGGCCCTTCAGTGAATAGATCTCTGTAAGAAGTGAGTCTAGGAATAGCCACTTTAATTAGAAAAAAAATGAAGCTGTAAGGGGAAGACCCTCAGGGTATCTGTTTCAAAGGGAAATAGTTACCACTGACACTCAGTGTGTGTGTGTGGGGAGGCAAATATACCCATTAAGTGGAGCTTGGGCAGGGACCTATCGTGGACCAATCTATGAGGCTTTCTTCCTTTTATCTTTCACAAAACCTCAATCCTGGTTTACTCAGAAGCTCTAACCTAAGAAAATAACGGCTGAAATAACGTTTCTATGATCTGGGGGTAAGAAAATGGAGAGACTCCCATATTGTTCACTCCAAAGTGAACACAAAAGGGGTTGGGAATTCAGCTATAGTTATGACAGAAGAAGGAAGCTGTCCTAGATTCTGAGGCTTTCTACTGCGCGACCTGAGGCAAATCACTTAACTTTCTTGAAACTCAGTTTCCTCATATGGAAAATGAGGAAAGGGGATTGGTGGCCTCTGAGGGCCCTTTTAGCTTTACACCTATGTTCTTGATCCACGAATTGGTCTTTTTCTCTTACAATCCCAATGGGTTGGGATGCAAAGGCACACTGTTAGCTAGCACTAGAACACATTTCACCATTAAATAATATTACAATGATGTTAGATGTAATAATCACTGATATTTATTTTTACTGTAATGTTTTAAAATATTTTATATATAATATCTCATTTTATCCTCCCAAAACCCCTGTGCAGGGTGGGTATTAGTCAACCAGTTTTATAAATAAGGACACTCAAGATCAGTAGAGTTTCAAGATCAGAATGGTGCATTAGGAAATAACTCAGGCAGAAGTGTGAAATAATAATAATAATAATAATGATAGCAGCTATACTCTACATAGTGCTTTAAGATTTGCAAAGCACTATCCACATAGGAACCTCGTAACCACCTTGGGAGGGAGGTATTATTACTGTTCCCATTTTACAGATGAGAAAAGTGAGACTACTTATTTACACAGGATCACACAGCTAGGAAGTGTCTGGGCTAGGACTGAAACGTTTTTTAAAAGCTGAAAAAGGTTTCTTACAAAATTTTTTTTTCAGTTCTTTTCCTTCTTTCATATGTTTGTTGTCCTTACAATTTCATTCTTAAATACTCTTGGGATGACACTGGGACTCTTGACAAGCTTTCTTAAAATTTATTGTTTTTTCTGGTGCTTCTCACTATTTTTTTAAGCAACACTGCTCACACTCTTCTAACATCCTTCTCGCTAAGATTTTAACAAACAATTAAATATTCTGAAGTGCTGTTGCCCTTGACTGCCCTCTCTCTACTTAAAAATGAAGTTTTTGCTGAGTGAGGTAGTTTTTAGATTCTTTTGATTTTTTTTGCTATGGTAATTGATTTGGTAGGTTACATTTTTTGTATCAAATTGTTATAATCATTGTCAATGTCCATTCCTCCATCCACATCCTATTTTCAGACATCAATGACTGATATATATATATATATATATAGTCCACACAAGAATTGTTTTAATTGCATGTGCCAAAGTGTTTTCTCATTTTTCATTCCTTCTTCTAGTCTTTTATTAATTTGGACCTTTGTTCTAACAAGTGAGTGGAATGATAACATATACTGATAATTCAGGAATATCTTGCACATCAGTAACAATTCGTCTCTTTTCAGCTAAATTATAAAAAAGTTAATATTTTTGTGGTGTTGTTCAGTTCACTCCCATTCTCTTTAATTCTTCTTTTCCCCCTTTGCAATACCATATATTTTATGTGTTTCAAAAACTTATTTAATTTTTACATTTATTTTAAAAAATTTTAAGTTCCAAATCTTTCCCTCCCTTTCACCCCTTTCCCACACACTGAGAAGTAATGTAATACCTTTAATTCTTTTTTAAAAGAAAATATCCATGATGTAGATTTGACAATTCTCGATCTTCTTAATGCTTTACTCCCAAACCACATATTCCACAACACAATTTTCCTCACCTATGCCTATCTTTGTGTTAAAATCCTAATTATCAAAGTATATTTTTATTTACTTTGAAAGATCATATCTAATTCTTCATAAAATGTACTTCCATACCCTCTGCTATGGATGTTAGAAAAGAAGTTGCGATTATTCTCAAAGCAGTATTTTTACAAGTAAGCATCCTGAGCACTGAAATATAAGATAACCAACTGTCCTATGAAATTATTTTTCTTGTTGCTTTTGAAAGCATGATAAAACTAACTGTACCAACTTCTTTATTTGTCTTTCTAAAGAAGACCAGTGAACCATCCTTTGCAATTCCTTTTGCTACCTAGTTTAATTTATGGCAAGAATGTTAAGACTGATCCAATTCCTTCAGTAGCACATCTGCTTTTTAGTTGGTGGATGACATTTGGAAAACCATTTAGAGAACACATTTAGAGTAGTGCAAATGTTTAAGAGAAGGTAATAAACCCCCCCAACCATTTTCCCTAATTATGTTCTGCCCCCCTTTTGGTCACCATCACTGCCAATATGAAGATAGTGAATCTTTTGATATTTTTCTTTGTTTCATGCAGAGGCATGGCCAAGGAATTTATTTCTTGATGGCCAATCTAATTATTGTAAAGTGCTTAACACAGTGCTGGTGTACATAGTAAGAATTACATACATGTTAACTATTATTATTACTAATTATTATTCTTACTGATGATGAATTTGATGGTGAGTCCAGACTCAGCTAGATTGGTTCTTGGAAAGCTATATTCATGAATTCAATGATAGAACCATATAGAAATTGTAGATCTATAGACAGAGATGATAGATAACACATAGGTGATAGAAACAAAAGATAAATAATGGATTATAGAGATGACAGATGATAGGCACAGACAGATAGATGGCAGAGAGACAGAGAGACTGAACATTGATGAAGTACTTCCTAAGTGCTAGGCCCTGTGCTGAAAGCTAGAAACAAAAGCAAGCAAGACAGCACCAGCCTCTGGGAGCTCCCATTCTAATGGTAAGAGGAGCACTCAGAGGAGCTGGATGGGGCAGGCACATACGGAGGCATGGCATGGAGATGGCCAGAAAGTGGAGCAAGGCAGAGTTCCAGACAAGATAAGGCAAAAGCTCATTGATCAGTGCCATGGAACCTTAAGGCAGACTCCAGTGAAGCAGGTATAGGGATAGGGGATGGATAAGGATGAAGGGACTGAGCACAGGCAGTATGGTGGGAATACAGACAATAGAGAAGTTTTTCTTGTATTCTTCTTTTGCACTGAATGAAAATAAAGCCCCCCAAAGTGAATGTCTGGACTTGGCCTCATAATGAAGCCATATTATTTAATGACCCCTCTACTATGGTTAGAAGGCTGAGCCAGTTAACACAACATTCAGAAGTCACCAGCTGGAATAATTCCTTGATATCAAACAGTGTAAGTTTTATGTACTATATAAATATGTATCTATGGAGCAGATAATGACACTAGTTTAAACTAGTCAGTTAGCATTGCTAAGCTATTTTATTTGAAATTATTTGAAAATCATTGTGAAATTGCATACTTTGTTTTTTAAATTATGTTTATTTTTTAAACATCTATTTTAAAATTTTGAGTTCTAAATTCTTTCTCTCTGTCTAGCTCCTCCTCCACCCATTAAGAAGGCAAGCGATATGATATCCATTATACATTTGAAGTCAAAATTGCATAACTTTGAACAACTTTGTAATCCTTTGAGATTTAAGGTCTATGAAATTATCCAAAGATGCATTTTAGCCTGACTTGTATTCCATACATAAAAATATGTGATATAAAACATGATGATTCTTTTTCTTGATGTTTAATATGACACACATAAACACATACATCACTCTGCACTAATATTGTGCAGGCCAGATAACCTGATCTCAAATGATACAGGTTTGAAAATTCAGATTTTAGGAAAAATGATGTTCACTATAACCTAGGGGCTTAACTCAACTCTCACTGCCCCCTCACTATTTCTACCACTTTGACCTCTTCCCCCTGATTACTGGGTTCCTCTCAGAACCTCCATTTTAAGAAGGCCCAGGGCAACCATGTCTCCATTCTTCTCCAGGTTGTACTGCACTGATGACTAAAAAACAAATTTTCTCTACCAAGCCCCAGTAACAAAGCCTTCAACTTCCCTGCTCTACCACACCCTACCCCCCTTTTCAGCTCCCTTTCATGGCTGGTCATCTTCCATTAGAGTATAAGCTCCTTGAGAGCAGGGACTCTCTGTATTTTTATTACCAGTGCTTAGCACAGTGACTGGAACATAGTAAGCACTTAAATGCGTGTTGACTTGAAATTCCTTCATAGAACCAGTCTGATAGTCCTTTCTCTCTTCTTCTCAAATCCCATTCCCCTTACTTCTACTGAAGAATCTGTGTAAGTCTGTGAACTGACCTGTGTCCCTCCATCTCTCCGTTCTGATTGTGCTATTTTCTATAGGAATATGACTCCTTCTTCTGCCCTAGTGGTTTATCTCTTTCACCTAGGTAAATATATCTCTGAACCATATAATTCCAGACCCCTTGCTTCTCATTAGAACTTCCTTTCCTCTTCCTCTAAAATTCTGCCTTACTCCAACTCTCTTCACACATCTGACCCAGAATTACAAAATACAAATAATACAATAAGGCTGTTTCAATCAGGAAAATTTCAAAAATCTGGAAAAACCAAATTTTAACTTCCGATACTTAAAAACAGACTAAAATTTAGTAAAAGCTTCTTCATTTCTTAGTTGGAAACCAGGGCAGAGGGGGTGAAAGGCAAAACATAACTGTGAATTTTTGTTTTAAAAAGGAGACTAAAAATAACTTGTGATCAAGAGCTCTTAAATATTGCTCATGCTCAACTATATATAGCACTCACAAAGGTGGCTATTTTGGAGCCAAAAGGAAAAAGAGAGGCTACTATTACCTCTTCCCTGCAACATCTTAGTATCTTAGATCTTCATATACTCCAAGCTTCTGTAAACTATTCCTTTCAACACCTGTATCAAATGGGTCAGGATTATTTTTGCCAGCCTGTGGATGGCAGAATAAAAAGGTTAAATGACTCACTTAAAGGTGGGGAAATAAGTAGCAGATCTGGAAATCAAACCAAGATCTTTCTTCTTTCTGCCAACCTAATCCGTGGGATACACACAACAGTTTCCCAAAGAGTCATTTTCCAAAATCATTTTAGGTTTTCCCAGGTGGTCTCATTAGGTGGCAAGTTAACAGAAGTCTGTCTTTGTCAGTCTCTGTCTCTCTCTGTCTCCCTGTTTCTCTGTCTCTGTCTCTCTCATTCTGATACACATGCCAAAACAAAAGCAAACCTAAACATGGAATAAAAAAGTTTGCTCAAGGTGGTAATATAGAAAATTCCTGAACTACAGATCAAAAAGATGATGGTGTTATGGGTGACTTAGAGGGCTAAGAGAGCACAGCCAAGCTAATTATATGTGATTAAGAGCTCATTGTGGTGTTATTGGCCAATTGAGGAACCATATGAAGACTTGAAGCTGTCTCAATTATATACCTCTCCTCAAAGCACCCTTAAATAATAATCACTTTCTCAATGACATAATCAGTTCTCTCAAATGGAAACTGTATGGGCTAAAATGAATAATTTTACTTCTACTAAAACCCATGTAAGTCTGATAATTGCTTAAACAAACTAGAAGGGAGAGAGTGTTGACAGTTTCTGTTCCCTCCCACAAAAATCACAAAGAAACAAGTTTTCTTTATTATATATACAGCTAACTGTGAATGGTAGCTAAGACTCATAGAACTGGGGGAATGAAAGGATATCAAAAGAAAAATCTAATTAGAAGGTATAAAGCCCAACACCTTCATTTAACAGATGTGGAAACTGAGGCTAGAAGTAGTTAAGTTATTTGCTCAAAGTCACATAGGTAGTAAATGTTTAAACTCAGGAAAAGGAGTCTTCTTGACTCCAGGACTGGCACTCTGTCCACTGAGCCACCTTACTGACAGAAAAGGGTACATACTTATATAATCCATACATAAATGTTACCTTAAAATTAAAGCTAAAAAAAGGCACTGAGTCAGAAGAAATGAGTTTAAGTCTAGTTCTGACATTAGTGGTATTGGGCAAGTCTGTTGAATTTTTTGAGCCTTAGTTTCTCCTGGAGCAGTAGTGCTTATGTTACCCACCTGACAATATTGTAGAGAGGTCAAATGTGTTGTTTGTAAAGGGTATAACTTAAAAGTCCCATATAAAAGCTATTGTTAAATGATTTTTTTAAGTCTAAAAGCAGGCTTTCATAAGTATCCCTGAACAGTTTGATTGTGTTGAATTTGGCCTTGAGCCCTGATTCTGACATGTAATATAACAGCAAATCTCTTTCCGTTCCTTGCCATCTACAAATTGGAGAAACGTGCTTTCCAAATCCTCATCCAAGTAAAAGATAAAAACTTTTGAGTGCAACAGTCCTGTGATGCTGCTAGAGATCTCCTTCCAGGCTGATATCACATTGAGGGCAATGCTGTTCTATCAGCAAAGAATCAACTGACTACAATCAAGAAGGCAGAGGAGGTGACTATAGGAGTGACAAGACACAGCAGCCGCTGCCAATGGTCCCAATGAGAGCCCCTGTAGACATTTCTTACTTTGAGCTTGCTGGTGAGCAATATCTAAAATCAGAAGTGCCAAGACCACTAGCCTGGGGCCTATTGGAGAGAGTAAAAAGTCTAGTGAGACTGCACTGTGTCACAGAGTGCAGCACTGGGGACTCTGGTTACCTAGTAAGCTCTGGGATTTCCCAGGGTATCTGTTCATGTTCTTTTGGGTTATGTGCATCCCTTGAGTGGGGGGCTGGGAGAATGGGTGAGAACTTCTCTACTGGGATGTGCTTTAATACATATGTAGCTTTTAAACACAAAAATCACCAAAGGCTAAGCAATGGGTAACTCCAGTGTCACACGGTCAGAGAGTGCTGTGTCCTGAGACATTCTGCACAAATTCTTTATTTTCTCAGGCATGTTTACGTCAAAGGCTGTGGACTATTTTGGTGGTCATTCATCTTGGGATCCTGACAGACACCATCTAATAATGATACCATTCAATCCACATGTCACCATTTTGTCCAGAAGAATATCATGAGATTTTACTTAAAGTCCTTGACCATTATTTATCCGATGTGTAAATAAAAGTTCAGTTACAGCTTCCTTCTCCTCTATATGTGAATTTCCAACTTAGAACTTGAGAAATAGAATATTTGGTACCAAACTATACTCGTGTATGCTTATATGCATATGTATACATATATTAAGTACATTTACAGATAGGTATATGTGTATACACATATGTACATATTCCTACACATATACATGGGTAGATATACATATATTCATCTCTTATACAGAGATAGAGAAAGGTAGCTACCTAGAAAGATCAGTCTGAAAGAGAGTGAGAGACAGAGGGAGAAAGCATAGATCGGTATCTCTCACTTTATATAACATATGTGTTTTGGAAAAGTTGTATACAGAGTTTTCATAAAGTGAATCATATTCTAAGTGTACTTTGGGCTAATCCTTTGGAAGACTAAAGAATTTAGGAAACCCTCTAAAGCATCAAAAGGCACTTATCAGTGCTCAAGCCTGATGGTATAGACATTGCACCAGGGAAACACATGACCAGAGGGCATGATCAAAACTACCGGTGATCTATCCATGTGACAACTAGCATTATTAACCTGACAGAATGCTCTCCAGAACTGATTAGTGTGTCTAGGTTATCAGTGTCAAAATAATATGGATTATGTTTGAATGTTTATTAAAATTCTTATTCTTACCAACAGTAATAGTGGTAGTATATAATAATAATAGTAATGATAGTAATAATAATAAGTAATATAGTAATGTAGTAGTATAGTTTGTAGTAATATAATAATATAGTAGTAATATTATAGAGTAATAATAATAAAATAATAAATAGTAATAATAAAATAAAATAGTAATAATAAAATAATAAAAATAATTTTAAAATGTATCTGTTTTGAAAGAGGCTGAAAAAGAGCCGTTAGGGAGGAGGAGAAAAAAGAGAAAAGAGTCTATGGAACCCAGAGAAAGAGCAGTGCTTTAGAAGGAATGGCCTGGCAAAAACCTCAGAGAAGCAGAATGAGGACAAAGAAGGAGCCATTGGATTCAGTAGTTGAATCTTTAGGAACCTGGGAGGGAACAATTTCCATGGATTGGTTTACTATTGACAATAATAATCACTTCCATTTTCGTATTTCTTTAAGGTCTGTTTGCAAAGCGGTACTTAAAGTTTTCTAACTGAAAATGTCATAGTTGGCCACTCACAACCCTCCAACATGGCATCTTCCCGGACCCTGGAAGTGCCTTTTAAAAAAATCACCAGAGTATTGCCCTATATTTTAGAGCTCTTCCCAAATGGCAGGTATTTTACGTCTAAAATGAGAGGGATGAAAGAAAATGGAAATGTCTAAATTGCTCCAGCAGCAACTCCTGACTGAGTTAACCTAAAAATGAAAGAGGTTAGTCAGCAGCTCAGTCCCTCCACAATCAGTCCCACTCTAGTATTTGAAGGTGTGGTGAGAGGAACTACTGGACTCATACTTTGTCTGTTTCTATTTTAATTTATATTTATTCTAAATTTAATATACACTAAATAAAACTAGCATTTCCATATGCAAAGTAGACCAGAAAATGATGATTGTACATGAAACTGTGAATCTCAATTATGTAGCAGTGTGTGATAGAACCCTTTGGCGATCTGCTGAAGCCTACAGACCCTTTCTCTGAATCATGTTTTAAAATAATTGAATAAAATGCTAAATTTCAGTTAAAAGCTAGTGAAAATAAAAAGGCCATTTTCCCCCATTCAAGTTCAGAGAAGCCCTGAAATTTATCCATGGACCCCTTGAGACCCTTGGTCAAGACCCCCTTATGTAGAGTTTGCTGTTCTTTTTAAGTATATAATAAATTCAACATGTAACTTTCAAAACTGTCTAGTTTTTCTCGATTCATTCTGGCCTTTCTTCTATTCTGTTCTCTTTTTAGTGGGGGAGGGGAATGACTGTCTCCAGCTCTTCTTATTTACCTCCCACAATTCACAAAAACTTTTTGGGGAAAAAACAGACAGGAAAAAGACAAACAAAACCCTAGTTATAAATATGCACAGTCAAGTCATATAAATTTCCTCAGTGGACTTGTCCAAAACTGTTTGTATAAGTCCACAACCTGAATCCAATATCTCTGCCTGGAGGTGAATACAACATTTTTTTTCGCTGGGGACCAAGCTTTTCAAGCTCTCTGTTGCAGCCAACAACCAAAGGTGCTAACATATGGGAGAAGGTGGGAGCAAGAGAATAAGGGAGGTTGGGCAGAAATAATATTGAAAAATACAACGCAAAACTACCAACATTGGGACTCAAAAGAGAACATTTCAGAGGGGAAAATAAATACAAATAAACATTAATTTTTGAATGGGCAAAGAAGTGAGCTATAATGTATTTTGTCATGGTAGAAAGAGAACTAAAACCAAACAAAAAAGTGGCAAGACTACTAGAATTGAAATCAGAAGATCAGGGTTTAAATCCCACTCACTACCTGTTACTTGGACTAAATCATTACCTTCATTTCTTTATCTGTCAAATGATTAGGTTTCACTAGATGATCTCTCAAGTTCCTTCTAGATCTAAACTAAGATCTCATGATGGTATCAGTTTGTGCTACAAATATCAAATTATTAGTCTTAACACAATACCTTAAGTGAACTGCCGAACAAAACAATATAAATTGGCAAAGGCTAAACCCTCCTTGACTTCCTTTTAGCAAACTAGAGCCACATTATCATTCTACCTGCCTCCTGCCAATATAAATCTAAGAATATCACTTTGACAAATAAATAAAAAAACGTATTGGAACACTAACAGCTATCACTTGATAGATGTAATTTGGTGAATGAAATTTAATTTTGTACAATTTGTCCCAGAAAAGAGATAAATCCGCATTTTTCCACAACTGGCTTAAACCATTTTTTACCCTAGCTCACTAACAGGGATAATTAAATTTGAAAAGATCAAATGTATTGATTGAGCTAGAGGCCCCTAGGTACTTGCTAGAAGAATGAAACTGATGAAAAGGAAACATCACTTTGGTATTTATTAATGCATGGGTGGACAGATTTATAGGGAAAGTCTCAGGCCTGGTGGAGTTCATTTTAAAAAATATGATGTACAGGGCAGTCAGGAATCAAGGATAAAAAAAAATGCCTTTGAGAAATCCACTGGTGTGCAAGCAGTGTGCTGGCTACAGTAATCTATAATTTTTAATATTAACATCTGTATAAGAGATCAAAATGCCCCCAGGATATCAACCCTTTTTGGAAAAGATTTTTTTTCTATGAAAAAGTAGGCAATATGGAAAAAAGACACATTAAATATTCAAAGTTGCCAAAGTAATGATTTCTTGGCTCTACATGCATGGTTAATCTGGTCAAACTTTAGGATATGCAAACTAAATCATTATTAAGCTCTCTATATCAAGTGATATACAAACCATATGTATGCATTTATGCTTATAGACAAAAATGTATATGTCCCTAGATGGATAAGAGGACAAGTCAGTATTTCTAAATATTGATGATACCTTCCTTTCAATGATTCAAATCACAGTCATCAGCCCCCAATTCCCAAGAGATGATTTCATCAGTTGTCTGTGCAAAAGAAATTCAGCCACTGTTTGGCTGACCTCTGTGTGATAAATCTCTCCAAATCCCACTATACTACTCCTACGACAATATCCATATATTTCTGGTCCATATTTGAAACCTTTCCAAATTGGTAAGATTTGCCATACTTTAGAATCTTCTGGCAAAGCCTTTGAGTCCCTGGTGTTACTGACATTCTACTAAGAGGAATCAAATTAGGAATTTGGTGTACTTGCACATATGCACATACATGAGTAATGTACTGCCCCTTTTATATGTAAGAAGTTTGGTTGTTTTTTCAAAGCAAAAAATGAGCTATTGTGTAAAGAAAATGTATGAAGTCAATTTGTGAAGGGTGTAAGGATCTCCCCCTCTAGTTTATAAAGCTTGCCTAGGAAAAGGATCAAAAAGAGTAAGAAAAAAACTGGGAAAATCCACATGAAAGGAAAATAATTTTCAAATACAGACAATTAGGAGGATAAAACAGGAAACTTAGAGGACCTGTTGGAGGATGAGAAATGCCTGGGGTTGTGGGCACTACAATTCTTCAGTTCATTGGCATGTGGTTAATTCAATTAGAGTTTGAGAGTGAATATAAAAGACTGAATTAAATAACCATTTAAAGGTTATTAGATGATTAAATAAGGACTGGTGGCTTTGTAACTAGCAGAAAATTGGATTTTGTCAATTTGACCTTATAAGGACAAGATAAGTTTTGAGTACCTGGAGGCTTTTATTTGAATTACTGAGAGCACTGAAGAAACCAGGAGATGAGAAGAACCAAATGGAAGGAATTGAATTGTGAAGACAACTGAAGGCAGTAATTACAACAGGAAAGTCAGTTTGCAGAAAGGTTTCAGCTGCTGTGATGGAATATGTTGATTAGCTGAAGGAAGTCTGAATCTCATTGAATTTAGAAAACTGAATTCTGCTTTTTGCTCTCTAGCACCATGTGGAGCCTAAGAAAGGTGTAACCTCTCCAAAGTGCTAACTGCTCTCTACTTCTGGTTTAATAAGGAAAAATACAAGGGAAAAGACAACTTCTGTACTTGTTTTGCTCTTAAAAGAAGCCGACCTTGCTGGGCTTGTCTGCATTACCCAGAAAGTCAACCTAAGGAGCTATGCAGTTCTCTATCTGAAGGAACACTATTTCAGTGACCTTTTAAGAAGGATTGTGAATTAAAAGATATTTTCACTGCTTCATCAGTTAGAGAACAGAAAATGAGCAGATTTGTCTTATGGGGAGCAGTGAGTACAAGAAGGGGTACAGTTACAAGATAAGAAATTTTGTGAGGTGTAAACACTTCATGAAAAGACCAAGGACATAAAAACCTACAATCCAGAGTTGTGAGGAGCCTTAAGTAGATGGATTGTCCCATGTATCTTCTTGCTTCTTGCTAGATTTCTATAATTGTGCTCCCAATTTCTACCTGGAATACTGTGTGCATTGGGAAATGTGACTTGGATTTATGTGTAGATTGTAATTTGTTGATGATTCTTGCATTTGCTTTATACTGAGCAATGGTGATGTACTGATTACACTTGCTTTTGCCTTACTACTAAGGAATTATTTTCTATTTAAGATTTAATAGTAAAAGAGAAAGGATCTATTTATACAAAAATATATTTATAGTGGCTCTTTCTATGGTAGCAAAGAATTGGAAATTGAGGATATGCCTATCAATGGGGAATGGGCAAACAAGTTGTGGAATATGATTATAATGGAATATTACTGTGCTATAAGAAATGATGAGCAGGCAGATTTCAGAAAAACCTGAAAAGACTTATATAAACTGATGCAAAGTGAAGTGAGAGCCAGGAAAACATTGTACACAGTAACAGCAACACTGTATGATGATCAGCTGTGAATGAATTAGTTATTCTTAGCAATACAATGATCTAAGACAATTCTAAAGGACTCATGATGAAAACTGCTATCCACCTCCAGATATGGAGTCTGAACACAGATTGAAGCATATTATTTTTCATGTTCTCTATTTTCTCATGTTTTTCTTTTCCTTTGAGCCTGTGTCTTCTTTCACAAGACGAATATGGTAATACGTTTTGCATGACTGAACATTTACAACCTATGAGAAATTGCTTACTGTCTCAGGGAAAGGGAAGATGAGAGAAGGAGAGAGAAAATTTGGAACTCAAATTAAAAAAAAAGTAATACTAAAAATTGTCTTTACATGTAACTGGGGAAAAATAAAATATTATTTTTAAAAAGGTTAATGGTGTCATCACTGTGAAGGGGATGGTGGTGAGCAGGTGAAGTATATGCCCCAAACAGTGTTACCCTTAGGATTCTGAGAGAGTCTGAATTATAGTTACACGATAGTGGTCTTACTCTGGGAACTCAGGCCTGCTAATATGAGTGCAGGTTGGGATAAATGAGCAGCCTAAACACACAGTGGAGAGATATGCCTTCTGCAATAGGCAACATTATCAGGGCATAGTAAGTGTACCACACAGGTGTTTTGACTGCAAATATATGTTGCTATATAATGACACATGAAGGGCAATGGTGTAATAGATAGGAAACTGGTCTCATAGTCAGGAAGACCCAGATTCAACTCTTACTTCTAACATATACTGGCTTTGTGATCCTGGGGCACTCATAATAAGTCACTTAACCTCTCAGTGCCCTCAGACAATTCCCTAAGACCAAAATTGTTGAGCAGGCCCAGATTTCAATAGTAGAGAAGTTCTCCTCTCTGAGAGTTCCCTCTATCAATGAAGTTACAAGTCCACACTCTATCCCCCCTCCCAATAAAAAGGAATAGTCACAAACATATGTAATTTAAAATGCATCTGACAAATTAGATGTATAAATGAATTATAGTCTTTCAAAGAAACTTTCATACAACAGCCAAAGTACCTGAGAGGCACCAAAGTTAAAAAACAAATTCTCACTTTTGTTGAATATCTTATTTAATGGCTTCCCAGAATAGCACCACCACTGAACCACCATTACCGCCAAATGTTTGCCATGCATGATTACTTGTTAGCAACCCTCCCTGCCAATTCAATTTGAATTTTGTTTACATTATAAAGGTCCCTGGTATCAAAATCAATTTCCTCACCTTGACAAAAATGTCATTTTTTTGGCTTTCAAGCCCATTGGTTTGAAAATGAAAATCTCTAAGAAGACAATTTGAAGGAAATGGAGTTACCTGGGTCTGTAGAGACAGTAAGACAGGTGCTTGGTCTGAACTCTTTTGCTCTGGATGAATATCTTCATCCGAGGGTCAAAATACAACACAGATGTGTAGGCTCTTAATGACCATCGTTCTGGGAGACTGGAATATAAAACATTGAAGACCATAATGTGGAGGGAATAATGTGAACATTACTTGGAAAAGAGAGAAAAATCTGATGTATAATAAAGGAATATTCTGTGTGAGTTTACAGAGGTCACTACTGGAAGCTTGAGTGCATTAAAGAGGCATTTGGCTAATGGGGCTTCAAACACCAGACATTTCTGTAACTCTCCAATACTTCATTTAGTAGTCCTCTAAATGTCTAACATGGCACAGATGATAAATGGTGCATTCACATTTGAACTATTATTGAACTTCTGTAGTGAACAGTCATCTGATTCTGGGTAAGAAACTTATCTTCTAGCCTGCCATAAAGGAATGACTGGATTCTGAGTAGAATGGCTACCAGAGCAGAGTAACATTGGCTGGACTGAGGGCGACCTTCAATGGCTCAGCTGCCACTAAGGCAGTCTTAAGGCAGTGACTAAGACAGTCACTAAGGTCTGTCCCTTGCCCCTTTTACATGCACCATTACAGGGCATTTTTGCATTTTCTGCCCAACATTCATCATGTAAAGGACTAGGGGCTGTGCCTATGATTTCACTGATCTAAGGAACTCCCAGTGAAGACACTCATTCTTCCAATGTAGATCAGGAATTAATAGAATCTTAGAGAGTTGCCTGGGGCCTTGACCCACATACCAATGTATCAGAGGTCTTCCCGACTCAGAGGCCAGCTCTCGATACACCTACCTTTCCTTCCCAATCTATCTTATATTTTACTACTTTATGTACATTTGTATTCATCAACTTTATATTTATGATGCATTTTTTGCACATGTATATCTTGTCTCCTCAATATAAGTTCCTTATAAGTAGTGGTTCTTTTTTTTTCTTCCTTCTTTCCTCCCTCCCATCCTCCCTCCCTTTTTTCCTTCCTTTCCCTCCTTCCTTTCTTTCCTTTCTTTTCCCCCTCCCTCCCTTTTTTCCCTTCTCTCCTTGCCCCCTCCCTCTCTGCCTTCTTTCTTTTGCTTTCTTTCCTTTCATTCTTTCTTTTTTCCCTTCCTTCTGTACTTCCTTTTTTCTTTCATTCCTTCCTTCCCTTTTTCTTTCTTCCTTCTTTCCTTTCTTTCTTCCTCTCTTGTTTTCTTCCTTCCTTCATTATTTTCTTCCTTCCTTCCTCCCTGTTTCTTTCTTTCTTCTTTTCCACAGTACCTAACACAAAACCTAGCATGTGACAAATGCTTAATAAGTACTTGTTAGTTGATTTAAATGACCTACATGGAGTTGAATATGACCAAAGTTAAAATTATCAGAATGCCTAAAAAGGAGCTAATTAAAATTTCATAACTTGTTCCATTTCTGAACTATGAAGGAGCTAACCAGATTTTCATCTCTGTTTAAAATACATCCAAGCAAAATGTCAACACAAAGAAGTAGTTTAAAAGAAAAGTTATAAGCCACTTAAAGTAATGAAAATGGTTTTTCCAGCCATAACTATGGTATTGCTAGGTAACACTATGCTAATAATCATTCAAAGCAGTGATTTTCATTGTGTTCCTAAGTTAGCTCAGATAGGGCATATACTAGAAACACTGTGCACTACTTTATAACTGTCAATTTAGGCACACATTGGCAATAAGTCAGCTCATTTCCAATATTACTTAGCAACAATTTCATATCATTGTCTGACATTATTCTAAAGCCTGTCTATACCTTTGAAGAGGTTATTCTTGTTATCTGGATCTTGAGATATAGCAGGTTCCGTGAAAACAGTAAGCCCCATGAGAATGTAGCAGTAAGTTTTATAGGGGCATGCCTTCTTTCTTCTTTCCTTCCTTTCTTTCATCTCCAATCTCTCTCTCTCTCTCTCTCTCTCTCTCTCTCCCTTTTTTCCTCCTCTCTCTCTCCCCCTCCTCCTCCTTCTTTTACTACAAAAATTTATTTTCTCTCTCTCCCACCTACACTCCTACTGAGGAAAAACTAAACCCCCATAATGTAGTTAAGTAAAATACCATGTCTTTATGGGGGTTTTATAAGGGCTTGCGTTTTCTTTCTTTCTTTCTTTCTTTCTTTCTTTCTTTCTTTCTTTCTTTCTTTCTTCCTTCCTTCCTTCCTTCCTTCCTTTCTTTCTTTCTTTCTTTCTTTCTTTCTTTCTTTCTTTCTTTCTTTCTTTCTTTCTTTCTTTCTTTCTTTCTTTCCTTTCTTTCTTTCTTTTTCTTTCTTTCTTTCCTTTCTTTCTCTTTCTTTCTTTCCTTCCTTCCATCCTTCTTTCTCTCATCTCTTTCTTCTCTGTCTTCCTCCTCCTCCTTTTTCTCTTACTGCAAAAATTTATTCTCTCCCTCTCACCTACACTGAGAGAAAACTGAAAAAAAAAGCCCCCCAAAAACAAAACCCCCATAATGCAGTCAAGCAAAATACCATGTTTAAAAAATGTCGCATTCTGCCTTCTGGGTCTACCCCCTCTCCTCTCTGTTCCTGTTTTCTTCCCTTTCCCTCTTTTTTCTATAAAGCCATACCCTGGTATAACATGATAAAACACAAGGAGAAGAGCACAGATGCTTAAGAATATAGCCATGAAACTTCATGACTGATCATGGAGACCCTAAGCATTTATTTGGTCTTGAGGGATGCTGAAAGACCCAACCAGCAAAGTTTACAAAGAGGAGAGGGAATGATTGGTACTTCTTCAAACTCCATCATTTCTTCACTTTAATGGAGATCTGAAAAGCTCTCTAGTAATTTATGGGGAATAGAAACTGCTTCCAGGACATGCATTAGGAGTCTACATTCTGTCCTTATATCTTTGGGGAAGGCTCTCAAACTCCAGAATCTAGGAACTAGTGTGTCCCAGGGCAACTTGGGCATTTGGAAGTCTTTTAGGAGGCTTAGGCAACTCAGTTCAACATTCACTAAATGCCTACTATGTGCTACTACTTGTAAGCACTACACCAGGTACTGTGGAGGATGGCAATGGTTAAAACTGGTCCTCTGCTCTCAAGGCACCTAATAGTACAGCAGACAATACACTGGACCTAGGGTCAGAATGACCTTAATTCAAATCCAGCCGCAGCTACTTACTAGCTATGTGACCCTGGGCAAAGGGTCTTTGACTGCCTCAATTCCTTCATTGGGAATGCGGGTGGTAATGGCACCTAACACCCAGGGTTGTTGTGAAGATAAAATGTGCTCTACAAAAGCTACCTATCATTATTATTATTAATATCAAGAAGCTAACAAGTTTAATGGAGAGAGAGGACATAAATATGTACCAGTAGCTATACTACCTATGATAATAAAGCACAAGAATATGGGGCTCGGGAGAGTTACAAACACAGTGCTATGCAGCATTGCACTCACTAATCTGTCTTTCAACCTGAAGGCCTCCAAACCCAATAACTAGGGCTTGATTCCTTCTGTAGTCTGGGGGCTGTTGTCAATATAGCAAGAAGAAAAGGGTAGGCACAGGTAGCTGGTATAGTGTATAGTGTACTGGGCCTGGAGCAGGAAGAACTGAGCTCCAATCTGGCTTCAGACACTTACTAGTTCTATGACCCTGGGCAAGTCACTTAACACTGTTTGCTTCAGTTTCCACCTCTGTAAAATGGGTTGGAGAAGGAAATGGCAAAACTCCAGTATTTTTATCAAGAAAACCCCAAGCAGGATCATAAAGAGTCAGACAATTGTGATAACTAAACAACAACAAAGAGAAGGGAAAAGAAGAATCGTGGTAACCATGGGTCAGAACCAAATTCACAATGCTTTCAGTGTTTCTGAACTTGAAACCCAATTTCAATAACTGAGAGAATGTATGTGAAGCATTTTTAAAAGCATAAAGCTTTATATAAATAATGGCTATTGCTGCTGTTGCTGACCTCTTCCTTAAGATCAGATCCCCATCCATGCTCCTGTTCTGTGATTAGGACTCTTGCTGCCTACCTAATCCTGCCAGGTCTAGGTCTCTGTACTGGTTCCCTGCCTGATACCTCAATCCTTCAATGACTGGAGTCTTGCTTCACACACTTCAGCTTGTGAGGCTGAGTCCTGCTTATGGGATGGCAGACAGCCATGATGCTGGCTGAGCCTTAGGCTTTCATATCTGAAGGAGACTGTCCTCTCCTACAGGCAGAGGCTAGGCCTATAATCCTTTCAAGTATGTCTCACAAACAGATTCAGGGACCTGATGACTACATGTTTAGAACCAATATGTTCTGATTTCTCCTCTAGTATATGGCATCAGTGGTAATATCCACTAATAGTTTTCTTCAAAGTTCCTATTAGTAGAGTAGACTATTATTTCGGGTAATAGTGAAGTCATTAATCAGGGTCACACAGAAAGAACATGTCTGAGGCCAGATCTAAGCTCAGGTCTTCCTACTCCAGGTCCAATACTCTATCCACTATGCCAGCAACTTGCCCCTTCCTTTCTCTCCTTGCTATATGAAGAGCAGCCCCCAGACTATAGAGGAAGGAGTCAAGCCCTCGTTATCAGATTTGGGGGCTTTTAGGTTGAAAGACAGATTAGTAAGTGCAATGCTACAAAGGAGCAGGAAGGATGGGTCAGTTCAACATCCAGATGACACAACAGGGAAGAATAAGAGAGTGTGGAGAGAGAAGAAACCATTAGCTGAAGCAAGGCCTAAGCCCATCATTCAGAAATGTATATTAGATAAGAACAAGTGAATTACAAAGTTATTATTTCATACCCCCAGAGGCAGTGTGGTGAGACAGAGTACTGGACTTCCAGTCAGGAAGACCTGGGTTCAAATCCTGCCTCTAACACTTAGTAAAAGTGTGACCATAAGCAAGTCACTGGACCTGAGACAAACTTCCCAGAACTCATTTGCCAAATCATAGGTAAGTTGTAACCTACATTGATGTAGGAGGGCTCTTACCTGAATTCCCTGACCAAAGCACAGGGCCATCAAGTATTGATCTAATGCCATACCCTCTGGCCACACCAATCCATGAACCATTGACACCTGGGCAGATTGCAATAGACACTGGTGGAGGGAATTGGCCACACCAATGAAAGCAAGATCTTTCAAAGAGCTCAAGTCATAGTGATTGCCAACATGTTTTCTAGAATTACAAATGTCATTTACAGAGACAAATTCTTTGCAGCTGTCTATACAGTCTAAGGTAACTATATACTCACCATATTATTTTATATACCTAACTTTGGTCTGCCTCAGTTTTCTCATCTATGAAATGGGAATAATGATAGCACCCACCTCCTAGCACTGGTGAGAAGATAAAATGAGATAGCATGGGCAAACTGCTTTTTAAATAATAACACACTATATACATTCTACTTATTATTGTTACTGTATGTCAAATGGAAAATTCCAAGGTGACTAGAAGCAGGCCATATAATAATTTAACACTAAATCTTAACCATAACAATGACTTATAATATTAGTAACTACTGGGTAGATTCTTTCTAAGAATAATTTTTCTTTCTAAGCTAACGAAGTTAACATCATGAATAATTTGGTCAATGAGATTATCACGTGAGTAGAGCACTTGGACTTAGAGTCAAGATCAACATTTGAACATAGCCTCGGATCCTTACCAGATGCAGGACACAGAGGACATCTGTTAAACCTCTCTCAGTCTCAAGTTTCCTCATTCATAAAACAGGGTTAATGGAGCAGTCAGTCACCTCACAGAGCTGGTGTGAGAGTACAATCAAATAATTCATGTCCATTTCTTTGTAAACAATAAGTTTAAAAAGGTTTTTATGACGATGATAATGATTTATTAAAGTCAATAAGATGGCTACCTGCTTTAATGTTGCTAAGAAAAGTCTTGGGCCAGAGCAGAATGACTCAGGAGCTTCCTAATCTAAAGACTGTTAGCTAAAGACTGGGTTCCAGCTGAAATAAGCTTGAAAGTCCAATTTTATGAAACCAGAATGACATGTTCCCAAGTAGACAAAGGAACTCTTTTCAGAATCAGCAGGAGCACACCACCTACAACAGGAACTGTAAATTACACAGTTCTGAGGTTTAAGACTTGTTATAGGCACGTGTAGAATTGATCCTAAAAAAGAACGTTATGCTTGGTGGAGAAGAGACAGAGAGAGAGAAAGCAAAAGAGAGAGAGAGAGAGGGAGAGAGAGAGGGAGAGAGAGAGAGGAGAAGGAAAAATGAAGGGAGAGAGAAAAAGGAGGAGAAAGAAAGAAAGGAAGGAAGGATATAGGAAAGAAAGGAGGGAGGAAACAAGGGGGAGGCAGGAAACAAAGAAAAGAAGAAACAAAGGAAGGGAGAGAAAAATAAAGATGGGAAGGAAGGAAGAAAAAGAGAGGAAAGGAGGAAGGAAGAAACAACAGAAGGAAGAGAGAGGAAGGAAGGAAGGAAGGAAGGAAGGAAGGAAGGAAGGAAGGAAGGAAGGAAGGAAGGAAGGAAGGAAGGAAGGAAGAAAGGAAGGAAGGAAGGGAGGAGAGAAGGAATTACTTTTGTCTCACAAAATTGGAAACAGACTGAAAGAAGGGAGAGAGAATTCTATTCAGTAAAAAGACAAAACAACCTTATACTTTAGGTTCCTAATTTTTGGCTGGAAGAGCCTGGGAATGAGAAGACAATGTGGATAAAAGAGGAGAAAAGAACTAGAAATCTGAAAACCATGGTGAATTGGGACCGAGGGAGCTAAATATTTTCAGTGTTGAAAGACCCCTTGTCAGTTAAGCATGGGGTAGAACCCCTGTACGTATGTATACACAGAGAACAAGGGGTTGCCAAATCTTCTGGAGCACCACTGTGAAACTCCTGCCAGGAGCCCCTTAAGGTGCCATTTACCTGATCACACATGACATATGGTCCCCTGGACCGTCTTAGCAGCAGCTTGTTCTCACAAACCCCAATCTCTACCCTTACTTTGGACATTTCTTAGACTAATAAATATTGATTATGCTTAGACAACTCAACTTCATCAGGACCATAACACTGAGAAGCTAGAGATTGCTAAATCTCTAGATTTAAAAAATTTAAAAATTTCTTTCTAAAATTTAAGCATTTTTAGACCTGGAATGGGCAGCTAGGTGGTGCGGTGGATAGAGCTCTGTGAGGAGTCAGGGGAACCTGAGTTTAAATCCAACCTCAGACACTTACTAGCTGTGTGACCCTGTGTGCCTCAATTTCTTAATCTGTAAAATGAGCTGGAGAAGGAAATGACAAAACACTCCAGTATCTCTGCCAAGAAAACCCCAAATGGGGTCACAGAGAGTCAGACACAACTGAGAAACTACTAAACAACAAACACCCGGTATATCATGAGGGCTTTCCCTATGGCTCTATGGTTCTTTACATTTTCTCCTTCTATGGTAATTAACTCCTCTGTGGTTCAAGAAGTGGCTGGCTTCATAAATTCTCTGAAAGCTAAAAGGATCTTCTTTCCAAGAGTTAGCTGTCAAATCATTCCTTCTATAATTCATTTGTTCTATATTGCTAGTGTGGAAATGCCATGGTGCTCTGACAGGTGGTTGTTAGAAGACTAGTCCTCCTAGCTTTTTGATGGTGTGAAATATTGGTTTTGGAGTCAGCTCTTCAATAGAAGGGGTGGGGGCTGGGGACAGGTGGTAATGGAAATGCTAGTAATAATGCCAGGCATCCCTTCTGTCCTTGGCATTTTAATACTGGCATTAGGGTCCCCAGCATTATTACAACAGCAATTTAACTGGATATCATCTCAAACTAGAACAACACATTCAGAGTGATCTGAGTTAGGAACTGGGCAAATTCCACCAACTGGAATTATTATAAAGAAAATACATGTTGGGGTGGAAAAGGTAAAGACAGTAATCAAAAATATGTGATAGCCCTGATATGAAATAATTTTTTTTCTACTCTTAGCTACTCTTTATTGGACTCTGACAAATACTTTGTGGAGCCATTCAAAATTCTTGCCTTAGACAAGCCCAAAAGAGATCTTTTTAAGGAATGACAAGTTTGAGCTACACACATGCTACAGAATCACAGCTAGTTACTATTAATATTATTAACAATAATAATAGCATTTAATATTTTTATATTATGTGCACTCGACTCATTTAGATCTTTATTAGACAAGGGACTTAAATTCTACTCTCTAACTGTCCTTGATTCTACAATGAGAGGCAACGTGGCATGGTGTACAGAAAATGGATCTCAAAGTCAGGAAGAACTCTGATATATACTGGTTCTATGACCCTGGGCAAGTGACCTAACCTCTCAGAGCTCTAGGCAACTTTCTTTTTTTTTTAATTTTTTTTTATTTTTAAGCAATCGGGGTTAAGTAACTTGCTCAAGGTTACACGGCCAGTTATTTCTGGGTGTGGTGCTGAGTGTCTGAGCCCGGGATTCGATCTCCAGGTCGTCCCAACACTGGAGCCGGTGCTCTTACTCGCTGAGCCACCTGGCCGCCCCCTCTAGGCAACTTTCTAAGACTATAAACTGAAAAAGAAAAAGTGCCAGTCTATGTCAGAGGAAATTTCCCTACCTAACAGTTCCTTATACCAATGAATTCTCAGGTCTGTTAACCTGACCCTCTTATAGAATACTTAGGAACGCTGCAGCTCTAGTTTAAACAAACAAAAAAACCGTACAACCTAATTCTGGCCCTATCCCCCATTACTCTCAATTATTTATTTTTTTAGTCTATTTTGTTTTTGCTTTTTTGGAGGGCAATTAGGCTTAAGCGACTTGCCCAAGGTCACACAGCTAGTAACTGTTAAATGTCTGAGGCCGGATTTGAACTCTGGTCCTCTTGACTCCAGGGCCAGTGCTCTATTCACTGTGCCACCTAGCTGCCCCACTCTCAACTATTTAAGTAAACAGATCTCTGATGTCATAAATTTGGAAGTTCCCTCCACTACACAACCCATCCATGACTGCCTACCCTGGGGAGATCTTTGTTCATATACTCCTATAAACTCCCAACATGAGGGAGGCCTTCCTTGATTTCTCCTAACACCAGAAGGCAGCACTCAGACCATCTACCTACCTACCTCACCCTTACCACTTGACTATAGGTGGTGACAAGACTGGGAACATGACCTAAGACTCCACAGAGAATGTAAACTACCTTGAGTAAAGGTAAACAGCAAAAGAAGCTCCAACTGTCTCAGGGGAAAACTTGAATGTGGCCCTGGACCATCCCTGGCACTATGCCTTGTTAGTTCTATTTCTATATATCTGACCTAGGCTGGGGTTGGTGCAGGGATCCATTATACCATTTTGTTGTCTTCCTGCCACCAATGACTAGGTCTTGTAAGTAAACTCTCCCAACCAACCAAATTAACCTAACAAACCCTAATATATCAACACTTACATACCTAAGCTGGCATGGGCCCCTCTTTACTGTACTAGTACCTCAGTATTTTCTCAGAGGATCTGTGTCCCTACCATTGGCATATCAGGGCAGAAGAGATCAGCCCCCTTACATCTGGCCTTACAATTGGTGCAGCAGGCAGGACAGTCTGCCCTGCTACAAATCTTGGGAACTTACCTGAACAGTCCATTTTTTCTGTCATGTAAGTTCTTGATGGCATGTTTTGCTAGGTGGTTACATGCTTTACGAGAAGTAGGAAAACCATGGTGCAGTGGGGCCAAGGTAGCTAAACCTTTTCAGAATGAAAAGCTTCCTAATGAATTAGATATGCTGTTGTGCTATACTGACATACCTTTTTTGTGCTTTTAAGTGAGCTACACATTCTGTGTCAGACCACTTCAACATTCTGAAATGGAGTCTACAGAATGTAAGAGTTGGAAGGGACCCTATAAACACTTAGTCTGATGTTCCCATTTTATAGATGAGGCAACTGAGTACCATGGAGGTGAAATGATGTGAACATAACCCAGCCAAAGAGATGGTGGCAGAGATCAGACTATGAACCAACACACATAATTCAGTCCACCAAATTATATGGCTTTTAATGAGCTCAGTTTCTGCCATGTACACATTTTGGATGCAAGGGAGAATGAAGAAAGAAACGTGGACTGTCTGAAGACAAAGAAGTCCTTACTTCCTCATGAAAACAAAAAGGTTTAAAGGTAGCGTGGAGGTCACTGGACATGCAACAGTCCTCACAAAAGGCAAGTGAAAAAGCTTCTGAAGGAAGAACCAATCAGGAATGACTTTTCCACTCAGATCCCACAATGCAGAGCATCCATCCCAAGTACAGGGACAAGTCAGCCACAATGCATCTGCGCCCCTCCCCCCCATGTCTCACAAGCCAGGAAATAAAAGCTACCATGTGGTTGTCAAAAATAATTCTGCCGCAAGGCCACAGATGGATTAGTATTAGCAGGGAAATGACTAGCATGGTTCCATCCTAGTCTGGGACTAAGTTTGTTGATAGAAACTCAAGTTGAACAAGACACGTAGTGGACAGACTACTGAACTCTATGGACAGGGTCAGCAAGGGCTGAGCTCAAATCCCTCCTCAAACACTTACTAGCATCTGTCTCAAGGAGACTGGGTTAAAATTGTGCTAGGACTTTTGGTATATCGTGTGTGTGTGTGTGCATACATAGACACGTATATAATTTTGCAAATCTTAAAGTGATATCTATATATTAGTGATAATTACGATTCCTCTGAACTCTCAGAAAGTAACAAATACTGTTCAATTATTGTATAATAAGCACAATTAGAATTAGCTCCCTGGAATTTGTATGGATGCTTATACAATTAAATTCAAACTCCAAACTCTGACATGTTCTCCACAATCTGGTTCAAACTTCAAATCAACAGGCATTTAAGAAACATCTCTAAGTGCCATGTGCTGTCAGGGGAGGATAAAAAGGGAACTCGTGAGCGCTGACTTCACAACATGTTCCCTTTCTACACACCCCAAAGTTATCTGCTCTTCAAAGCCTAGCTCAAGGTCTCTTTCAGGTTGACACAGGGGAAGGAGTACTTGCTCTAGAGTCAGAGGGTCTGGGTTCAAATCCTGCTTTGGTGTTTGCTACTTGTGGTCAAATCACACCTCTTTCCCCCCCGCTGTGGTTTTGTCATATTAAAAAAAAAAAGTGGCTGGGGAGGGGAGCTGAACTAGGTGGCCTCTAGTCTTTTCTAAATCTGTGATACTATAAGCACACCCTCACTAGGACCGCTAGGTGGCACCATAGTGCAGAGAGTGCCAGGCTTGGAGTCAGGAAGCCCCGAGTTCAAATATCTCAGATACTTACTAGCTGTGTGACCCTGGGCAAGTCCTTTAACCTTATTTGCCTCAGTTTCCTCATCTGTAAAATAAGCTTGAGAACAAAATGGTAAACCACTCCTGGATCTTTGCCCAAAGAATCCCCAAACAGGGTCACAAAGAGTTGCACATGATTGAAACTCAACAACAACATGAGCCCACCAAGATCACTTTACATGAAAGTGGTATTATTCTCCTCTGAACCTATAGCACTCATTATCTCTTACACATATATGTCACTTATCAGATGCTGCCTTATGATAGTTCTTATTTTTATTTTGGACTGTTTTCTAAACTCTTGCTGATGTGTGCACACCTTGACTACCTAATCAGACAGGAAGCTTCCTGAAGGGAGAAGCTATACACGGCTACACTTTGCATGCTCAACAGAACCAAAGACAGGTGACAGACACAAAGGGGACATTCAGTAAATATTTTCCAAATGAAGGAATTACCTCTACTTGGTTTCTCATGTAAATTCTTTTTTAAACACAGTAAATGAAATTTATGACAGGAAAGGAAGCCAACTTATTTTGTGTCTAAATATCTTAAATTGTATCTTTATTAAAATTTTTTGACTTGGCCAAATAAACATGTTGTTGGATTAAAAATGCAGCAGGAAGCCCTGTCCTGCTACCTTAACCCTTTTCTTTGACTCCCCTAAGAACCACTATTTTCCAGATTGAAAAAAAAAATGTCTAAGTACATGAATAATTAAAAATCACAGTTAGTAGAAAATATGAATAAGCTACCTTTTATATTTTGTATTGGGGATTGACTGCCAACTAATTCTCCAAACTAAGATCATTATAGGAGCAGAGGCCTGGAACAATACTCATTCAAACAGGACTTCTGCAGGTGCACAGTTATTCCTTCCACACCACCCCCTTCAGTCCCTCCTCCATTAAGAAGCACAAAAAACAACCCCATCAATCTACTGAAATTATTGTTCACCTTTGTGTTACACTGATTGGTCTTTTATGCAGTATTAGAAAAGCAAATAATTTCTCTAATTCTTCCCTCCCCATATTACTCAATTTAGGGAGGCCCACATCCTCAAAATATTAGGCTATCTCAATACACTCCATTAATGTTACTTTTGCACAGCAATTTTATATATTAATTTTAGTAACAGGTTTTCAGCAAGTGGTGGACATGTAAGGCTTAGGTAGCAGGTTTGATAATCTGGGGTTTAAGTCCTGTTCTCCAAGCTGCCTCACTTCTCTCTCAGCCCTGTTCCTGACTCTCCTCACTCCAAACCATGCCTCCTCTTACTGCTAGTCCATACTGAAACTTCCTGGGAGCCTGGGACCTCCTCACTCTGGAACAGCTTACCATCCCCGTGCCTACTTACTGTGAAATATCCCTCCACTAGGCCCACTCCCCTTTCCCCCAATTAAATACTCCGAAAGCCTCCACTTTGTGGAGAAGCCCAGGCTGGCCTGCCTTCATTTCCCTCTTGGCCATGTTCCTGATTCTCATGACTTCAAACCATGCATCCATGCCAAGTACCTTCATTAGCCTCGCACCACAGCCCCACCCCCTGTGTGTGGGTGTGTGCTGTCCTCCAGGACTGGAATATAAGCTCCCTGAGGGCAGGGACTGTCTTCTTTTGGGTTGTATTTGTATTCCAGTACAATGCCTGGCACACAGTAAATGCTTAATAAATGCTTGTCCTTGTCTCCTTCCTTCCTTTCCTTCCTTATTCCTCTTTTTCCTCCCTCCCTTCTTCCTTCATTTCCTTCTCCCTTCCCTCCATCCCTTATTTCCCTCTCTTTTTTCCCTTCCTTCCTTCCTTCCTTCCTTCCTTCCTTCCTTCCTTCCTTCCTTCCT
>NW_027187347.1:4425783-4436841 GCF_028583685.1 Petaurus breviceps papuanus
CCTTCCTTCCTTCCTTCCTTCCTTCCTTCCTTCCTTCCTTCCTTCCTGCTATTAACTAAACTATAAAATAAATGTAAAATAAATTCACCTAATAAGGCAATGTAAAAATTGACCATAAGAAATCACTTTGAAAAAAAAATAAAGTTTCTCCCATTTTGCTTCCTGTAACAGAGGAAAAGCTGTATTATCTCCTTTCTAAAACCAATGCCTTCCAATCCTGTTCCCTTTTTCTCTCTTTCATCCCCATCCTTGCTCTCCACTAACTTCAGACTCTCCCTCTCCACTGGCTCCTTCTTTTGTTTTTAAATTATGTCTAGATAAGATTCCATTATCTTTTTAAAGAAAAAAGAAAAAAAAGTCAGCTGACCCACTACATTCTATGTCCATCACAGAGCCATAGAATATCAGAACTGGACGGACCTTTAAAGGTTCTCTATTCCAACCACTTCCAAAAGCATGAAACTGCATGGAAATATCTCTGACAAGTGGTTTTCCAGCTACCATTTAAAGGCCTATGGTGGCAGAGAAAGCACTACACAGTGAGGTCGCCCATCCAAATTTTTGGAGAGTTCTAATTCCAAAATCTATCTCCATGTAACTTCCACCCTGTAAACTGAGTACTGTGTCCTGAGGCTGAGCAGAAGCCCTATGTCCTCTTTCATAAGACAAGCCTTCAGACATGTGAACATAGAAAACTTAATTTCCCTTTAGTCGTCTTTAGCTAAAACATCTCCTGCTTTTTTCACCAATTCTACTGTGATGTGGTTTTCAGTCACTGCGTTATTCCAGTCATACTTTCCTAAAACTGTTCACCAATGGCCTTTCTTAAACGAGCCACACAATATGCCACTGTATCTTTATATGACAACTTCTAACCCTGGTACAGGTCTGAACAGGGGAAAGCACAGCGTTAAGAGCACCTATCTCCTTCTGGATGTTATATTTCTACTTATGCAACCCAATGTTACATTAGTTTTTCTGACTTCCACATTATACCATTAAAGTATATTGAGTTTTAAATTCACGGCAATTCCCAGGTCTTTTTCATATGAATTTGTCATCTTTATACCCTAACCAGTTACCTTGGCATCTATCCAGGCATCCACTAAGGCCATATTATGATTTGTCTGCCATCACTACCCTATTTCACTCCACCTGGACAAGTGTCCTTCACACTGAACCTGAACATCTGCCCCCTGAACCTCTGCAAGTAATCCATTGATCTTTGGGACTCCCACCTTTGAAAGGTCCAGTTCAGTTGACTGATGACTGAAGGCAAATTGGTGACTTGACTCATTACATCTACTAATTAGACCAGAAACCAGATGATGCTTCACCTGTACATCCCATCCAGTCATCTTCCCATCTCTCTGCCCTTATGCACCTGGCTCCTCAGCCAATGAGCATTTTTAAACCTTTTTTGCTGGGCACAGTAATCAAATTGTATCATGTAATCGTAATCAATCATATTACTTCTGGAAAAGGCATTAACTTCCCACTAGTTGATACTCACCATCTCTGCTGCTTCCAATGACAAGACTCCCTTCTCTGGAATTCCTTTATATATAGTGTCTTTTATTAGAATGTGAGTTTCTGCAGGTCAAGGACTGTTTCTGCTTTTCTATTTGTATCCCTAGCAACTAGCATACTGTATGCAATATTTTGTCACTTTTGTTCAGCTCTTTTTCAGTCACGTCCAACTTTCAGTGACCCCATTTGGGATTTTCTTGACAAAGATACTGGAATGGTTTGCCATTTTCTTCCCCACTTGTAATGGTAATATAAATGGGAAGATTTTTCCCATCTAATAATAGCCCCATGTGACCTGCCTGATTCACATGGAAGCCTGAGTCACTTGAGTCTGTGGTGGGAGGAGCTTGCCAAATAGGTGGAGCAGGAAGGGTGAGTTAAAGGAGAGAAAGGAAGAAGGCAGCAGGCTATGAGTATTCCTTTATGGGAAGGCCTGAGCATGGAGAAGGCTTGGGCATGGTAGTGTCCCCTGCATTGTTATTTTGTGTAGATTTCTTTGTTGCTATGATGGATTTGGCTTTCTGGTGTTGGGATTCACTTTCTGGTATTTGAATAAATGTTTTGGTTCTGTCTTCCATGTGAAGAGTTTGTTATATTTTGTGATTCAGAATTGTGCCAGCATATTCACAGCTGCTATAGGTGCTGTGAATATTGTGTTGGCACTATACCACTTCATTTTGACAGATGAGGAAACTGAGGCAAACAGGATTAGGTGACTTGTCCAGAGTCACAAACTTAGTAAGTATTGAAGGTCAGATCTGAACTCAGGAAAAGAGTCTTTCTGACTTCAGACCCAGCATTCTATCTACCATACCACCTAGCTGCCCTGCCTAAAATATAGTTAAGTGCTTAATATTTTTTTTCATTTATTCATTTGTTTCTTCCTTATCTTATGATTTGTACATTTTTTAACCTAATCATAGAACAGTGAAAAGAACATTTGGAGTCAAGGTTCAAATCTTTCCTCTGATACTTTCTGTCTGTGTGATCTTTGTCAAGTCACTTGACCTCCTCTGGCTTCAGTCTTCTTATCTATAAAATGAGGTTCAATTAGATGGTCTCCAAAGTCTCTTCTAGCTATTAATCTATGAGCCTATGATTTTACTCTTATTGTTAAAAAATTCATCTTTCTGTATTCTGCCCAGCATTCCAACTGTTGGAGGCATTTCTGGATTCAGAATCTGTAATCTAACATATTAGCTTCAGATCATCAATAAACTAAATAAGCAAGCCTTTTTGGCTTAATCTATTTCTGATAAAAAAAAAAGTTAAGTAAAACCAGGCCAACTATAGAGTGCTGTCGCTCTCCACAAGACACTTCCCTTCAGTATGAAGCAGTCAAACAAGCACTGAAGAAAAGTTTGGCACATGCAGAGGGCTCCGCTAGTTAGGCCCTGGAGACAAAAGACAAAAAAGACAGTCACTAGCTTAGAAGAATTTATATCTTACTGGAACTACAAGTATTTTTTAAGTACCTACTATGTGTCAGGCAAGCACATAAAAAACCATACAAATTAAGTACAAAGTAGGTAGGTGACAATGGATGGACAGACTGGCAGGCCAGGAATGAGGAAGACCTGATCAAATCTGGACTCAGACATTTACTAGCTGTTTGACCTTGGGCAAGTCACTTAACTCCATTTGTCTCCTCTGTAAAATGGGCTAGAGAATATCTTGCCAGGGAAACCTCAAATGAACTCAAAAAGAGTAGGACACAACTGAAAATGACTGAACAGCAACTGGAACTTTGGGGCTTGGTATGGAGATTAACAACTGGGAGAATCAGGAGAGGCCTGATGTTGGGGGTGACACTAAGCTTGGCCTTGACAGGAGCTAATGCTTGGTGACTGACCTACTGGTTCTAACAGGCAGAGATGAGGAGGGGGAGCATTCCAGGAAGGGGTAAATATCCCATGGAATAAAATGGAGGCAGGAGATGCAATGTCAAGTATTGAAAACAGCAAGTATGTAAAACTGACTAGAATGCACAGTGTGAGAGGGGGATAATGAACAATCTTAATAGGAAGAGAAGTTGGAGCTATAGTGTGAGATGTTTTAAATGCCAGACAGAGGACATGGAGAGCCTTGAGGCAACTGAGAGCCACTGAATCTTAAGAGAGAAGTGGCTTGTGCTTGAGGAATTTCATTTTAGCAGGTTTATAGAGAATGAAGAAGGCAAAGGCTAGAGGAAGGGAGACCAAACAGGACACGACTGCAATAGTTTAGATGAAAGATGATGAAGTTCTGAAAGACAATGGTTAAGGTGAATGTGTATATGACAGGAGCAGGGAGATAAGTGGAAGAACTGGATGTTAGAAATGTGGAGATAGAATCAACATGGCAACTGACTGGAGAAAAGAGGGTAAGTGAGATCAGAAAGTTAAAGATGACTCCTAGATTTTGAACACAGGTGATCAGAAGAATGGTGGTGCCCTCCACCAAAATCAAGAAGTTAAAGAAATGGTGGGTTTGGGAGGAAAAATAATGAGTTCATTTTGGAGCATTTCAATTTGAAATGCCAATGGAACATCTAGGTGAAAATGTGAACCACAGAGTTGGAAATGAGGGCCTGGAGCTATGTAGGGTAAATATCTATATTTAGGAGTCATCTTCATAGAGACAGACCCATGAAAGCTGACGAGATTGCTAAGAGAGAATACAAAAAAGGAGAAGAAAATGGCCCATGCCTATATAGAGAGGGCAGAACATTGATGATAACACTGTAAAGGAGACTGAGGATTGGTCACACAGGCAGGAGGAGAACCAGAAGAAAGCAGTGTCACAAAAACCTAGGGAGGAGACTATTCCAAGAATATTCAAAAGGAGGATGATCAACATGGTCAAATGCTGCAGTATGATCAGTGAGGAAAAGTCTTTGGATTTGGCAATGAAGGAATCACCAATGACCTCGGAGAGAACAGTTTCAGCGGATTTGTGGGAAGAGAAGCCAGACTGCAAGGGGTCGACAAGTGAGTGGGAGGTGATAAATTAACAACATCAAGAGTAGACAGATTTGTCCAGGAGTTTGGCTATGAAACTAGTTTATAAAGGGAGAATTCTGGACATGTTTGTAGTCAAGAAAGAAAGAAGAAGGGGAAGTTAGATTAAAAATGAAGGAGAGGGGATAATTAAAGCAATCTCTTAAAGGATAAGTAACAAGAAGGGCACAGAAAGCACAAGAGGAGGGAGTTATTATGTTCAAGGACAAACTGGAGTAAATGAGAAGAAATAATGGCAAGATCGTTTAAAGGCCAGAGTTTGATTAAAGAGAAAGCTCAAGATAGAGGGCCTCAAAATTTTTTTTCAGTAGAAGATGATGAAAGGTCCATTGCCAAGGAGGGCCTGGAGGTGGCAGAGGTAGCATGAGGACAGAAGACAAGGTTTAGAACCAATGTTCTTCCAAATTCAATAGGAAACTCTTAGGGTCTGGTCATTTATTAGCTGGTGATCTCCCTGACTGCAATAACTCCAAGTCAAACTCTCCCCATCTTGTCCATGAGGATATAGTAAAAAGCTTTATCAAAGGCCTTCCTGAAATCCAATGATACTTAATATGTTTGTGACATTTCCCTGATTAACCCTTCCACAAAAGCAAAATGGGTGCGTGGTTTTAGTGAATCCATGCTAGCTCTTAGTGTCCACTAATTCCTTTCTAAAAATTCGCTTAATATCTACTATGACTTTTCTATGAATTAATATTACATGTAATAGCCTATAGCATACAAAATCCCTCTTGTTCCCATTACAGAAATGGAACACTGGCCCATCTTCTATGCTCTGCCACATCTCCAATTTAAAATGATCCCTCAAGGAACATGGAATTGCCCCAGCAATCATCTCTGCAAATTCTTTCAGTTGCATGGGAGATATTTCACCCAGGACAGATCATTTGAATGCAGTTAGAGAAGTCAGTTATTTTCTCCTCTCATTATTTCATTTACTTTAGGTTTCAACTCTTTCTTCTTTCTTTCATGACCAAACTTATAAAGAGTATAAGCTATATATGTTCTCACTGCCGTCTTACTACCCATTCCATCCTTGACCCTTCTGACCTAGTTTCTATCCCGTCTTCTCTTTGAAGCTGCATTGTTGACAATCACAAATGATCTTCTAATCAGCAAAAACAATGGTCTTTCATGGAATGTGATTATTGGAAGGGTTCTCAACAGCCACTGAATCCATATCACAGTAACATATCTGACAAGGGGTCATCTAGCCTTGGCTTGAAGTCTTCCAAAAAGGGAGAAGCTACTATCTCTTAGGGCAGTCCATTCTTATTTCTGGACAGTTTTGTTAGGAAATTATCCCTGGTATTGAATCTCCATTTGCCTCTTGGTTCTGCCTTCTGGGGTCAAATAGAATAAATCTAGAACAAATTCCTTTGAGTCCAACCCCCCTGTTTTACTTATAAGGAAACTGAGGCATAAAGAGGTTACCTGACTTGCTCAGATTCACAGTTAATATGCGTCCAAGGTAGGATCTGAACCTGGATTTTTCTGACTCCAAATCCAATACCCCATCTATCTATTGTGCCATGCTGTATCTAAGGGTCCCTGCTATTTATTTCTTGGACAGAGAAAACAAAACCCAGTTCAAATGCCAATTCTTTCAGGTAGCCTTCCATGATTCACTTTGCTGTGGGCCTTTGTCTTCCTTCAGATCTCACAGATCTCACATTAATCATTTTTTATTAAAAGTATTGGTATATGTGTCAGTTCCCTCTAGTTGGCTGGAAATGTCCTAAACATTGGTACCATATTTTATCTAAACTTTTTATGTCTCCCAGAACCTAGCAAAGTGCTCTGTACATAAAAGATACTTTATACATGTTTGCTTAATTAAAGGCATCAGTCTATTTACAGGAGACACTTTCCACATTACTTACCCTTCAACAACCCCAGCTATCAGAATATCTTCTTTGTCGGTTTTAATGTCCAGTTCTGGGTCTCCATTGAGCATTAATTTCAAGTTGTATATAATCACCATAGTACCTGGAGGAATAGGTTTATGTTTTCAGTCTCGTTTTAAATACCTGAGACCTTCATTATCATGACATTCTCAAAAAACAAAAACAAAACAAAACAAAACAAAATGTGTTACAGGGCTAGCCTTCTAACTAGTCTTTTTAAATTCTCTCCCATCCACCAAAGAGAAGTCCAATACCAAGATTATTTATGGCGAGTTCTTTTCTAGAAAAATAGCATTGAGACAATGTCATAATTAGGTAGTAATACAAATACATATATAATTATGTTATTATATTGCAATGACTAATTGTAATATGTTATTACATTAATAAAATATCATATTTATACAAAACTTGTAGAATTTGGGCTCTCTCCTTGAATGCTCGCCCCCCTCTTCTTCTCCCTTTCCGTCTCTCTTCCTCTCCATCTCTCTCTCCCTGTGTCTGTCTCCTTTTCATTCTCTCTGTGTCTTTATCTCCCTATCTCCCCTTCTCTGCATAATGACTCATAATACTACATATTAACACAATCTATGTCCTATTATATTTGTATTTATTTTGTTAAACACTTCCCAGTTACACTGTGAGGTTGTTCCTGTTGCACTCAGGAGAACTGTCCACTATATTCTCCACACTGCTGGGAATTCCCAGCATAGCTCCTTCTCCCAATGCTGGTCAGCATCAGTTCTACTACATAAGCAGCTCAGACACTTGGGGCACCTAGGGATTAAGAGACTTGCCCAGTACCAACAGGTCAATATGCTGAGCGTTAGAAATAGGACTCCACCTGAGGTCTTCTTGACTCTGAGCCTGGCATTCTAATAAATTATGCCATTTATTTATTTTCTTAATACACAAACCATATAGATAAACTGAATGCTACGACATGGGAGATTTCAAAGTCTGACTGAGATATATATATATATATATATATATATATATCTTGAATATATGAGTACATTTTATAGTATCTACTGTGTCAGACACTAAGTGATCTGATTATCTTACCAGATTTTCTATAGATCTTGTCAAACTGCTGCATTAATTCAACCTCTGTTGTAAAGGGAGAATATCTGTAAATTATAGATAGTTCCTCAGAGAGTTTCTTGGGGTCTGTGATGGATTCTTTGGTTCCTGAAGACCATGATGGTATGGGAACTACTACCTGCAAAAACCACACACAAGATGATAAGAACATATAACATTAATATTTGCCATTAAAAAGGTATAATTATCGTTGTCTGATCCTAATCTGGTAAATTCTACATAACTCTGAATCCAAGAAACCTAGAAAGCTCAGTATTTTTTAACTTCATGATGTTTTTTTAAAGGACGGTGTTATTAGCAGACTAGTAGTAGAGGGGCCCAAAAATGCATAGAAGAAACAAACAAAAAAATCCAAGGAGAGTCAACAAAAATGATAGCTCAAGTTTATTCAGAGTGTAAAGTTTGTAGAGCATTCCCTAGATATCTCATCTGAGCTTACCAAAAAAAAATGTTGTAAAGTAGGAACAAATATAATTATTATAATTTTGCAGATGATGAAATTAAAGCTCAAAAGACTTGTCTATAGTCATACAGGTAATGAGTTTTAGAGGCAGGAACCGAATCCAGTCTTTCCTAACACCAAGTCCAACACTCTATTCACTATGGCACATCTTCACTGGCTAGATATCCAAAAAGGAATGGTAGGAGATAGAATGAACTAGAAAATAGAACTCCAGTGTGAGGGGGCAAATTGGGATGTTCTCACCAATAGAATGTAGTTCTGCAATTGTGGGCATCAGATGTGCCAAACACACACCTACTGGAACCACATTAAAATGTAATTGGGAAATATTTAACTAAATAAATAAAAATGTGATAGAACATAGATTTGTGACCCACAGATTTAATGGTACCCATTTCTATTTGAGTTTGGAACCACTGTTATACATTACTTAAAAAAATGATAAAAGGGGCAGTAAGAATAAATTGCTAATTTACAAGGTATCGCTGGATCAGAAAGCATTCATTGAACACCTTCTACTGCCAGTCACAGTGCTAGGTGCTAGGGACAGATTTTTTAAAAAGTTAAAAGTCCCTGCCCTAGGGAGTAGCTAGGTGGCACAGTGAATAGAGCACCAGCCCTGGAGTCAGGAGGACCTGAGTTCAAATCTGGCCTCAGACACTTAACACTTACTAGCCTTGTGAGCTTAGGCAAGTCACTTAACCCCAACTGCCCTACCTTCCCCCCTCCAAAGAGCAAAAAAAAAAAAAGGAAAAAGTCCTGAAGGAGCTTACACTCTATCACAGCAGAAAACAAACACAGGCAAATATGTGGAAATAAATACCAAGTAATTTTTGCGAGGAAGTTGCTTGCAAGCTGAGGATCCAGAAAGGCTATTGGATTTGGCAATTAAAAAATAATGGGTCGCTTCTTGATAGTGTAATTTCAGTTGTTTCATGAGGCTGAAAGCCAGGTTACAAAGTGAGAGGAGGCAAAGTCAATCAATAAATATTTGTTAAGCACCTACTATGAGCCAGACACTGTGATAGATACAAAAAGAGGCAAAAGACAAGTCCCAGCCCTCCAGGAGAGCAATAAATAGCATTACTTTACTAATGAAGGCCCAGTTGAGATTTCATAGATAGATAGATACACAGATAGATAGATAGATAGACAGACAGACATACACACATATATATTACATACACATATGTGTATGTATACATATATTGTATATACCTATATGCATACATATGTATGTGTGTATTTGTAGAGGACCCAGTTCAGTTGCACATTTTCCTCCAATTCCATTCAGCAGAACATGAATAGAAACAGATGGAGGTGGATGTTGGGGTCATCCAAAGTTGAACTTTGAACACTGATAGGTCAAGAAGACAAGCCACATGAGAGAAGAGATGGTGTATATAGTCAAGATTGAGAAGGAAATTAAAGTCAGAGCAATTGTGGATGGCCTGGGAGAGTACTGAGGAATGGAGGGAATGGAGATCACTCTTAAGATGACAAATTTAAGAAGGTTAAGGTACAGGGAGAGATAAAAATAAAATATTATTATGGATAAAGGAATTTTAGAACTTTTGATTATGAAAGCAGAACACTTATGAGTGATGACAAGATCAAGGACATGATAAATGACATCCTGAGATGTGTCTAAGGGGAACAAAGAAGTAGGTCATGGGAGTTGAAGAGACTGAGGACCTGGAAGACTGGGGTGTTTAAAGAAGTATCAGCATGTATGTTGGAATCCCCTAGTATAAGGGGAAGAGTTGGAGTAAAGAAAAAGATTGTGAGCCAGGTACACTCCTCATGTGAGGGAATTTAGGAACCCAAAGAATAAAACATGATAGAGGGCATTTGGAGGAGAATGAATGGAAAGAGAAACAGAATACTCACTGATTGACTAATTGATTTATAATAGAGACCACCTGAAAGGAAGAAATAGGTAAGGAGCTCAGGGAAAAGATCATAAATGTGGCACAGGGGCATGATATAGTTCAATTATTTTGACCTTTGCTAGAGCTCTCTCTCTGCGCAAAGCAGGGCATGTGATAAATTCCTGACCTGCCTTATTGATCATTTCATTCATCAAAAGATAGAGCAAGCCTTGGTGGTTTTCTTATTTCTTAGGGCATAACTGTGCTTTACTATGCACATATTTGCTACAAGGGTTTTGGCGGGGGTAGGGGAGTGGGAGTAGGGAAGAGAGAATGTAGGAGAGAAAGAGAAAATAAATGTTTAACTGGAAAAGTGTAATTTTTAAAAAGGACAGCAAGCAACAAGGTTTATTGCTATTCTAGAACAAATAAAAACTGGTTTCTTAAGTAGAAATGATAGGAACTCAGGGAGAAAAATGACCACTCAAGCTTAGACCTGTGATATAGAAAGAAAAGAAAGTTGGGGATAGTCAGAAGCTTTTCCTTATTTGAAGGAGAGATTTTGAAGGCTTCAGAGAAAGGATTGGAAGAATCATATCCTAAAATATGATGAGAAGTTTATTTTGAAATACAAATAGAAATGATTCTAATGAAGAAAGAAAAAGGGAAATGAGATGATAAATACAACTACTCTCTTCTTATTTTGTTGTTTTTTTCTTAATAAGGAGAATAATTTTTCAGAAAGAGAAGAATGTCATCATGTTTAGATTTAAGGAAGAAAGAGCTCTCACTCCCAGAGAACCTTCTCAGTTAAATCTGCAAAGGACAAGGCCAGTCATCCCAGTCACTCTGTCCTGGTTCTGGGATATGCCATAGCTCATGTGCAGCTGAACCAGAAGAGAACAAGGACTGAAGACAAACTATCAGTGGCTACTGAGCATTGTGGCCTATACTGAGTCAATGTGATAATACAGGAGGAAAACCAAGGGATTTGGAATCAAAAGAAATGTGTTAAAAACTCAGCCTTGATACTTATTACCCTTGAGACTGTCTTGCTCTATCCCCTCTCCACTTTACAAATTATTGGGGATAATGAAGCGTGTCTTACACAGACACACAGGAAGGAAGGAAGGAAGGAAGGAAGGAAGGAAGGAAGGAAGGAAGGAAGGAAGGAAGGAAGG
>NW_027187347.1:4437241-4444741 GCF_028583685.1 Petaurus breviceps papuanus
CTAATTAAGTCTCAAGGAATAATGATAATAGTTCATAGAACTATAGTTGGAAGGAATCTCATGGAATCATAGGATCACAGATTTAGAAATGGAAGGGATGTTAGAGGTCATTGAGTCCAACTTCCACATTTTACAGATGAGGAAACTGAGGCACAGAGAGGTTAACTGACTTGTTCAGGGTCACAAAGCTAGTAAGTTTCTGAAGTAGGGTTTTAATTCAATCTTATTGACTCCTAGAACTTGACTGCCAAAGACCAAGCTGTCCCTAATGAGTTCAAGTCACCAATCACCTCTATCTATCCCCAGGTTCTGAAAGAAATGGCTGATGTAAAGTGCTGATTATCATCAGGAACATTTTAAATTTAATATTTTTTATCAACAGAACCATCAACAAAGACAAATAGCCAAATAATCATACCATTCAATTAATTCATGTATATAAGTGATATATAAATATAAAAGATTATTACATCATAAGAAACAATGGCTATAAAGAAGAGAGAAGCATCAGAAAATATATATGAAGCGATGCAAAATAACATAAACAGAGCCAGGAAAAAATATACACAATGACCACAGTAATGTAAATGGAAAACTACAACAATAGCAAAAAACAACAACCTGAAACAAACATGAAGGAATTTTAATGACCAAGTTTGTCCAAGAGGAAGAAATAAGAAACAGCCTCCTTCCTATCCCCCACCTTTGCAGGTGACTGTCAATTTGGCTTACTGGGTTGGATAACTGTATCCAACTGCTATTTTTCTCCTTCTTGTTTTTGTTATAAGGTATATTTCCCTGTGTAAGTAAGGGAGAAAACACTATTTGGAAATGAAAGTAATTTGAAAACAAAAGATATCAATGATAAAATAAGAAGAAAAAAATTACACTAAATTTAGCATTTAAAAGAACTAAACAAATTAACAGACAACAGAATAGAGATATGACTGCTCACTGTCATTTTTCCAGTATCTGAGGCTAGACTCTATTACACATTCCTGCTGTGTACACACACACACACACTCACACACATATAGTTGTTGTTTGCTCCTTGTTCTTGAAAAGGACCATGACATTGGGAAGGTGATGCCATTACTTGCAAGTGAATTGGATTTATGTGAGGGAAGGTTGTGTAAAGTCACCACCTCACTTTTTCCTCTGGAGCCATCTGGGTCCAGTGGCAAGAATAAATCAGGATGACTGGAGATAGCTATACATACATACATGCATACATACATGTACATGCATATATATGTATATATGTGTGCATATGCATATAGTTATAGGAAATTTAGGTAGTTTGGGTTCTGCTGATCTTGCTTTTTCATATCTTTAAAAAATGTTCCTTTCATTCATAATTGTAATTTTTATGCCAGTAATATTCTATTACATTAATGCCATAATTTACTCATTCTTCAATTGTTGAAAATCTAGGTTGTTTGCAATTATTTTACTATGGCAAATAACTATAGCTATAACTATAAATAATGTAGTTATAAATATTTTGTACAGATCCTTTGTATTATTTTTTTTGGATAGAGTTCTATTAATGGAGTCACTGGGTCAAAAGAAATAATTAGGTTTGTGATTCGCTCTTCACTCTTGTATTGCTGTCCAAAAAGTTTGCAACAGACTACAAGCCCTACTAACAGTATTTCAGAGTGCCTGTTTCATTGTAGTCCTGACAATATTAAATCTTATCATCTGGGTAATCTATTTTTCCCATTCCTGTGGGTGTAAGGAAGTATATTTTAAGGTTGTACTCATTTAAACTGCTCTGGTTACCAGGGAATTTGAGCATCTTTCATGTGTCTATTAAAAGTTTGTATGTTTTCCTTTGAAAATTATCCATTCATATCTCTGGACAATTGCACTACTGAAAAGAGTGCATTAGAATTACAGATATGGATCAATTTCTTATAGATTCTGAATGTCAGTCCTTTATCTAATATGGTTCCTGCAAATAATTTCTGCCATTCTATTTTCTTGCTTTTCCTTTTAAAGATAATGCTTTTTGTTGTACGAAACCCTTTTTATCTTTGTATACACAAAACCACTGATGTTTTCTTAACAATTTCTTCCATTACGCTATTCTTTTTTCTTACAAATTTTTGCTTGGACATTTAGTCCCTTTACATTAAGCTCTATAATTATTAGGTTTGTCTTTTCTTCAATCATTTTAGTGAAATACAAATATTATTATAATTTCCATTATTAAACCAAACTTGACATGAAAGTACTCTAAACAAAGCCCCTCTATTATAGTAATAACTAGTTTCTTTAACTTGAACTTGCATTTTATCAAATATAGGACCATACCTTGGAAATTACCTTCGTCCCACACTTTTCATTCCTCTCCCATCCCTTTTTCTTTTTCACTGAAAAACCCTTCTGAAATATATTCTCTCTGTCTCTGTTCCTTTTTTTCCCTTTTTTTGGGGGTAGGAGGGGAGGTAGGACAATTGGGGTTAAGTGACTTGCCCAAGGTCACACGGCTAGTTTTTGTGTTAAGTGTCTGAGGCCGCATTTGAACTCAGGTCCTCCTGACTCCAGGGCCGGTGCTCTATTTACTGAGCCACCTAGCCTCCCCTATATTTCTGTTTCACATATGTGTATGTGGGCGCGCACACACACACACACACACGACTGATCTCTACAGGTTGGTCACTTAGACCAGCATTTCTGAAACCCTATGGGTTTCAAAAGTGCTTAAGCAGTCTCAAGTAGAAAAAGTTTTAAGAAGCCGTGACTTAGACAAAAGTGTTCTTAAACTACTTTGTTTTTGTGAGGGCAAACTTTACAGAAATTAGGTATCTCATTCAGGAGATTCTACAGTGATCTGAAGTTTAAAGCAATAAGCCTAATGTTATCTATAAACAGGAGAACCTGGCAGGTTTCATCATCTATAGGGAATCCTTCCCTTCGATCCAAGCCAAGTGTTAGAAACATCCTCCATGACACTAGCAAATAACGGTAACTAGCATGCATCTCCCCATTTCCTGCTTTTTATTAATTGATTTGATTAATTGAATTAATAATCAGAGAATATTTCTGTTGTTTTATTTTTCAAGGTATCCTACAGTGGAAAAAGCACTGACTATGGAACCAGAGGACCTGGGTTCAAGTTTCCCCACTGACAGTACCTGGGTGACCTTGAGCACTTAACCTCCCTGACCTATTTTGTCATCTGTAAAATGAGGGGGTTGAACTACGGCTTCTAAGGACCCTTTCCAGATATAGGTCAATGAGCCTGTATAATTCTGATATGTGAACAGGAGACATACTGTGTGGGAGAGCCTTTAAGGTAGTGCTTTTTTCTATCTGAATCATCTTTTTTATAGTTAACAATTCTGTCCCCTAGGTCTCTGGAACATAGATGTAGATACATAATTCAATTTCAACAAACACATACAAAACACTGTGCTAGAAACCAAAAGAGACACACATATAAACATGTCATGGTCCTGCACTCTGTATGCAAAGAACTGTCACAAAAAAATAACGTCTTAAATTCATATGAAAAATATGAAGTATTGTATAGTTCAGAGATCAGTGAAAGAAATGATCAGAAAATTGATTAGGAGTTCCAAATCCTTTAAAACAAACAAATTAAAAAAAACAACTACTCAACCCTTTTTCAACTCCCCAGCACTCTCTCAAATTCTGATTCATTAATTAGCAAGAATGCCTCCAAGGGAAAAGTGAACCCCACAGTTACCACGGGAACCAAAGAAATAAACTAAAATTGTACCTCGCTGAGACCTTCACTTTCACAAAAAGTCTGGGATAAAAAAATGCAGGTCATCGACTCTTCTTTCTTGGTAAAAAGAATGAAGTCTTTCCCAATCCTCATGGATCCACTGCAATGAGGACAAACAAATAATTAGTTATCACATATGGCTTAGCATCAGCCTCTCCCCCAATAGACCATTCTATGATAATCTTAGTATAAGTTTGATAGGGGACTTGACATTCTAATCAATAAGTTTCACTTTGGAGATAAGAAGATTCTACTCATATGAGTTTTAAATGGTTTATGCAGGAGAAAGGATGGGTTTGTATGCATCTATCCCAAAGGATAACAAGAGAAACCTGGTTTTCCTTATGAGTAGTAAGCATTTGGAAGATAGAAGGGGTAAGGATCCTGGTCTGTAAGGTAGGCACAGAGCAAAAATATTTGCTCTTTTGCCAATCTAAAACTTGTAATGTGGTTTTATGCAATCCCATTTGACAAACATTTATTATAAAGCACATTATAAGCTAGGGGCTAGAGAGACCAAGAAAAAATAAGACAAAGTTCTTGTACTCAAGGAGCTTACATTCTACTATCTCATGCATTCACTAAATGAATTTACAAGCTGATAAGCACCTATGAGACACTGTATGACTTTAGCCCTGAGGATTAGTAGAATGTAGAAATGCCAACAAACCGCAAATAAATTATTATATATTTGGCAACTGTCAGAGAGCATCTCTGAAGAATCCCTATAATATAACAATTTGGGGCATAACTGAAACTCGACAAAAATTATTTATGTGATTCGTGTTTTAGGTGCTGGGAAAGGCACAAAATTCAGATGAGACATAGCCTCTGCCCTCATACAGCTTACTATCTAAGAAGCTAAGATATTTATAATAAACAATTCTGCATGAAAATTACAGTACAGTTGTGATATCTGAATGGAAAAGTCAATACCAGAAGCAGGGGTAGCTTTCATGTAGCAGGTAGCATCTGAGTTGGTCCTTCAAGGACAGGGAAGAATTTTACACTAGGCAAAAACGGGGAAGGGAGGGCAATTCAGGAAGTGAGAATCATAGAAACCAAAGCACAGAACATATTTAGCCATCAGAGAACAGCACAGTTTGCTGATATATAAAGTATATGAGATAAATAATACAAGAATGGAAAGGTAGGGCAACTTCAGGCAATAGAAGGGCTTGAAAGCCATACAAAGAAATCTTAACTCAGTAGGATGTAGGGATCCAAAACAGTAACATGACCACATGACTAGATCTATGCATACAGAACATCAGTCAAGCAGTGTGGTGAAAGGAGGATTGTAGAAGGGAAAGAGTGAAAGTAGGGATCAAATAAGATAATATTTGTTAAAGCTTTTAGCATAGTATCTGTCACATAGGAGATGCTATATAAATATTAACCATTATGATGGAGACCCATCCAGTGGCAAAGAGGGCCTGTCCTTGAGAGATGGTAGTGGGAAAAGAGGAGACAATAACTAAGACAACAAATAAGAGGTAAGAAAAATGTTACAGAAGTAAAATCAACACATCACAACAGTGAGAAATACTGCAAAGACACAGGGTGGGACTCTTTGCCAGAACCCTTCCACCTTTACCCAAAGGTGTTCCTCTAGTCAAAATAACTCTTCCTGTTTAATTGCTTTTTTTTTTACATCACCTTTATTTCTGTTACCTTTACATCCTTAGTCATCAGCAAAGTACAATACTAAAAGGTGTAGGGTAAAAAAAAATTATTACCTTTTAAGACCATTGCCATAATGTCCAATGAACCTTGAAGCAGCTATCCGCTTCTTAGACATTCCAAAGAAAATGACATCTGAAGCTTCATCTATAATAGACATGGATTTTGAAGGATGTTAGATTTCCTCCCAGGGTCAGAATTACCTCAGACTAATAATCCCCTGACATAGTGACAGTTTGAGTCATTTGACACTACCTTGAATCTTGGTAATAGTGCCACAGCATAATTCAGATCCTCACAAAATCCCCAGCACACTGAATAAACCTGAGCTCCTCTATAGCCATCCCAAACATGTAGATCATGCACTATGATGTTATTAATGGATTGCTGACCTCATAACTCAGTCCAACTCCTGGCTGGGGATGCTAAAAGGAATATGGTAGCTTCACATCTCCCAGAAAAGTCTCTAATTCCTGTATACCTGGTTCATTGCATTTTCAATAAGATCTATCCCGCACCCCCAGGGCAGACTAGAACCCCAGGAGGGTACCCTGAATACATTTGGAGGACTGCCTCCAAAGAGACCATGAGATTCACTGGGTCCACTGGAGACCTCCTTATTTACTTATAAACTTTTGACATGTCTTGATTTCATGAAGTCAGAGATACCTTACAACCCAGAAGTACCCAGCAGGATATGTATTATTCAACTGATTTAATTCACATTTATTAAATACCTACTATATATTATTATGCTAGGCCCTAGGAGAGATATAAATCATGTAAGATACAGTCCATGCCCTCATGGAGTTTATCATTTGGGAGCTGCCAGATATTCTTGCCTGTCAACTGAATATATAATCATCTGTCCATATATCCAGAGCCTCTGAAACTTCTTGGGGATGTGCCACTTTGAAAGCCAACAAGAATTTATTAAGTGGGACATCCAGGTGGCACAGTGGATAGAGTGCTGAGCCTGGAGTCAGGAAGACTGATCTTTGTGAGTTCAAATCTGGCCTCAGACACTTGCTAGCTGTGTGACCTTGGGTACCTACGTTTCATCAGCTGTACATATGACCTGGAGAAGGAAATGGCAAATCACTCCAGTATCTTTGCCAAGAAAACCCCAATGGGGTCACAAAGAATTAGACGTGACCAAACAAGATGATGATGCTGAGAATTATACACCGGGCATCATGCTAACAGTTGGAGATACAAAGAAAGGCGTGTGTGTTCATGCCTGATGTACAATCAATCAATCAAAAAGCATTCAAGAGCTTACTATATAACAAAAAGGGAAAAAAAACACAAAATGTTTATATGAGATTGTGAGACTTACAAAATACTAATAACTATGAAAAAAGGATTCATGTTTTTAATATCTTAATAATGTTGTTAATAATATATTTGTTATTTTAATATTTTGATAATGATTTCATTGTAACTGACTTCTAGTCCAATCTTATGTGTTTTATGCATTTAAAAACATTTATTTTGAGGAGTCCACAGACTTCCCCAAAGTGCCACAGGGGTCTCTGATACACATAAATGTAAGAACTCTCATGTTTGACTAAAAGCTCTGTGAGGTCAAGGATCCTATCTTATCTAAATTTTGTATCTCTTCCAGTACCTAGCATAATGCTCTGTTACAGTAAGGGTTTAATAAATGCATATTATTATGTTACTAAACCACAAACTTTCCAGCTACTCAAGATTTTATTTAAGTCAGGTTCAACAACTATTGTCTCTAATCTAGCAAACTCTCCTGCCAAACTACAATTTCATTTTTGATGTTACAAAACAGTATTTTATTCAGTCCCAGATTGTTCTACTATTGTGGGTATTGATTTTAGGATCAAATGAAGAATGAGTTTGTTTCTTAAGGTTTCAGTATTTTAAAACTGCTTTGTATTCATTTGATTTTCTTCTTAAACATTTTTTTTATAATGAAACAATACAAAGATTCTTCCTGTCCCTTTTCAAAACTGTTTCTCTCAACATATCATGTAAACAAACTGCCATTCATTGTGAAAATTAATAAAAATGTTCTCATCACT
>NW_027187347.1:4446248-4487041 GCF_028583685.1 Petaurus breviceps papuanus
TGCCCTCCCTTCCATCATCCCCCCTCACATCCTCTCCCCCCCCTATTCTCCTGGAGGGTGAGATCCCCTATTTAGTGTGTCTTTCCCTCCCTCCTCAAGCCAGATTCAATAGGAATAAGGTTGACCCATTCCCTTTTGCCTTCCTATTCTTCCCCTCCATTGTAACCATTTTCCCTTGCCTCTTCTGTATGAGATAGTTTGCCCCACTCTATCTCTCCCCATCTCCTCTCATTATATTCCTCTCACCTCTTAATTTCACCTTTTAAGTATCATCCCTTCCTGTTAAATTGGTCCCGTGCCCTCTATCTATGTATACCTGTAAACATATATACAAACATTCACATATGTATTCATATGCCCGCATACCCTCATATAAAGACATATATATATATATATATATATATATATATATATATATTTCTAATCCCTTCAACTACTGAGAAAAGTTTCATAAGTTACAATTATTATTTTTCCATGTAGAAATGTTAATAGTTCAACTTTGGCCAGGTGGCTCAGCAAGCAAGAGCACCGGCCCCAGTGCCGGGACGACCTGGATCAAATCCGGGCCCAGACACTCAGCACCACACCCAGAAACAACAACTGGCCGTGTAACCCCGAGCAAGCCACTCAACCCCGATTGCTTTAAAAAAAAAAATAGTTCAACTTTGATAAGTTCCTTATGATTTCTTTTCCCTGTTTACCTTCTCATGCTTCTCTTGCTTCTTGTATCTGAATATCAAATTTTCTATTCAACTCTGGTTTTTTCAGCAAGAATGCTTGAAAGTCCTGTATTCCACTGAATGACCATATTTTCCCCTGAAACATGATACTCAGTTTTGCTGGGTAGGTGACTCTTGGTTTTAATCCCAGCTCCCTTGACCTCCGGAATATCACATTCCAGGCCCTTTGATCCCTCAGTGTAGAAGCTGCCAGATCCTGGGTTATCCTGATTGTGTTTCCACAATATTCAAATTGTTTCTTCCTGGCTGCTTGTTGTATTCTCTCCTTAATCTGGAAATTCTGGAACCTGGCTATAATATTCCTAGGAGTTTTCTTTTTGGGATCTTTTTCAGGAGGTGATCGGTGGATTCTTTCAACCTCTATTTTGCCCTCTTGTTCTAAAACATCAGGGCAGTTTTCTTTGAGAACTTCCTGGAGGATGCTTTCCAGGCTCTTACTTTGGTCATGGCTCTCAGGCAGTCCAATAATTTTTAAATTATCTCTCCTGGATCTATTTTCCAGGTCAGGGTTTTTCCCATGAGATATTTCACATTGCCTTCTATTCTTTCATTTGTTTGGATCTGTTTAACAGCATCTTGATTTCTCATAAAGTCATTAGCTTCCATTTGCTCCAATCTAATTCTGAAGCAATGATTCTCTTCAGTGAGCTTTTGAGATTCTTTTTCCATCTGGCAAATTCGACTTTTTAAGGCATTCTTCTCCTCATTGCCTTTTTGAGCCTCCTTTGCCATTTGAGTCAATCTGTTTTTTAAGGTATTATTTTCTTCAGTCAGGCTGTTGACTCTCATAATTTTCTTGCATTGTTCTCATTTCTCTTCCCAATTTTTCCTCCACTTCCCTTATCTGCTTCTTAAGGTCCTCTATGGCCTGTAACCAGCTTGTATTTTCCTTTGAAGCTTTTGGTGCAGGAGTTCTGACTTCACTGATTTCCTCCTGTTCCATGCCTTGCTCCTTCTTATCCCCAAAATAGGAGTGTAATGTTGGAATCTTCTGTCTGCTTTGTTTCCTTTGCCTGCTCATTTTGCCACTCAATGATTTGACTTTTGGGCTTTTTGTCACAGTAGGACTCTACCACCAGACAGGGGAGTTTTCGTCCCAAATGCTGGGGTTTTCTCAGCTGCCGGAGGTATTAGATGGGTGCCCTCTCTGAGGTCTCCCCACGCTCTGGCAAGCTGGACACACACGCCAGGACCTCCACCCTAGACTGCCATCCAGATCCAAGCAGGTTAAAGCAAGAGCGATGACCCCTCAGACTGTTGCTTGGTCCCCCTACACTCTGCAGGCCAGGAGCTGAAGCCACCATGTGGCGCTGGCAGGCTGTGCTGGTGTCTCAGCAGTTTCTCGCCCCGGGGGTAAAAGCCACGCACTCCCACTTACTGGGTCCCAAAGTCCAGACTGCACTGGCCTCTCACCTTGTCCTTCGCATCTATGTATTGATAAATCTGGAAACGGCCACAGCTGCTGCTGATCTGGAGTCCCTCTGGCTGGCGGCTGGTCAGGCCCGCCCTGGGGCTAAAGCCTCGGCGTGGTGCTGGGCTCGGCTCCCAGAGCATTGCGCTGGCCGATTCCTGCCGGCCTGCCGGGCTGTTCTCAGCGGGAGGTTAGCTTCTCTGTGTCATTGTGTGGGTTCTGCAGTTCCAAAGTTTGTTTAGAGTCCCCTTTTTACATGGATTGGGGAGGGTGGAAGCCGGAGGGTTGTGCTTCTACTCTGCCATCTTGGCTCCGCCCCAGAATCCCTTAGTTTTCTTTTCTATGAAAGGAATGAGGGGACTAAGGTCCCTTTCAAATTGAAATTTAATCCTAAGAAGAATGCATGTGATGTATGACTACGATGCAGTGTGCATTTGGGAGAACTGGGTAATGTATATGATATGAAATGATATGACATAAGCAAGCACATATATAGTGCTTTAAGATTTGTAAAGCACTTTATAAATATTACTTCGTTTGAGTTTCACAACAACACTGAGAAGTCAGTGTCATCATCATCCCTATTTTATAGATGAGGAAACTGAGGCAAACAGAGATTAGAGTAACTTCCCAAGGTCAAAACACTACCAAGTATCTAAGGCTAAATTTGAACTCAGGTCTTGCTGACTTCAATCCCAATGCTCTAGGCACTGCACCACTAGGGTGATGCCTAATACAAAGCCTGGCATTTTTGGAAGATCTAGAGCAGAAATGGGGAGCCTGTGGCCTTGAGGCCACATATGGCCCTCTAGGTCCTCAAGTATGGCCCTTTGACTGACTCCAAACTTCACAGAACAAACCCCCTTAATAACAGGATTTGTTCTGTAAAACCTGGACTCAGTCAAAAGGCTGCACCCAAGGACCGAGAGGGCCACAGGTTCCCCACCCCTGACAGAGTGTGTTTGTACCTATACTGTGAGAAAATGGAAAACTTGGGATCTGAGGCTGGTGAAGATTGGTACATTCTGACTGTTTCAAGTCCAGACACTGAGGATCCACAGAGGGAAGGGACCTCATAGATCATCTATTCCTACCTATTCACTGAGGACCATTCAGGTCCCCAAGGTTGCAGAGGTAACTAAGGAAGGATTGGAACCAGGTCCCCTGACTCCTGAATCAGCAATCTTTGCATTATACCATAATGAACATATGTGGCTTTAAATTCTGGTATCCTCTTTAAGAAAAGGGATTATTTTCTTCTTTTTATATGTACCCCTGTTCCTACCACAATGTCTGACACAGAACAGTGCTTAATAAATTCTTGCTGGTTGATTGATTGATTGACATGTATGGAGAGATGAGAAGGGAGACATAATAGATGCAAGTATCTGACTGACACAGTCCTGGGTCCAAAGACGTCTTTTTGGGGGGAGAAGCCAACAGAATCAGAGTCTAGATATGAATTCACACATAAATACTATGTGTGGGTTGGGATTATAGGATTTCCCCCCTTGCTAATGAATAACACTGGACTATACAAAAAAGAAAACAAGGAGCTTTAAGGGTCCTGAAAGGCCTTTATGCTACGAGGCATATCTGATGAATGTTGCTCCATGGTTTAAGAGGGGTTTTGTGTAGAAAATAACCATGAAAATTTTTTTGTGTAGAAGATAACCACAAAAAATTCGATATACCAAGAAAAATATCACCAAGCTTTACACCGTCAAAGTCATGGATCCAGGGCCACTGGTGGGAACCCAAATGCCTTGGGGTTCCCATTGGATTTCAATTATAGTTTCGTATGCATAAGGAAAAGATAATGTAAGTGAGTCCCTCTGCAAGCTGGGAAATCTGTCTGAAGCCATCATCCCTCTGAACATGAAAGAAAAAAAACGTTAACCACTAAAATACAAGGCGAGGTGATCCCTAATTGGAGGTTAAGCAGAAAAGGGAAGACCACCTAAAGGCTAGAAACTAGCCCTGGGGGCTGGTGACAGTAGTACCGAAAGGGTCAGTCTTAGAATCAGGCTAGGTCTTAACAACTCTTACAATTCATTAGGTGGCACTACTTCATTCAAGCCAAGGTAAAAGTGTATCTACAGCAATGAGTATCTTCTAAATTTAATTTTTTTTCCTATCAGAATGTATGACCTCTTTAAGATTATTTGGCTAGGATTAATTTATCAAGCCAGTTGAAATACTTAAAAGTCAAATCTATGGCTATTCCACACACATCCCGCCCCCACCGAAATAACATTCAATACCTGATTTTACATATAGAGCTCAGTTTGCTTTTTTATTGGTTTTCTGACTGTTCATGGTAACAGCCAGTTAGGTAACTAGATAATTAACTTACCAGGGCTCATTCCATATCCGTCATCAAGGAAGCACAACATAAATCCACCCTGTAGTTTTTCATTATCCACTATAAGAGAAAGCAGCCATTACTAATAAATATTAAGCTTAATTTGTTCATTAGAAAGTCATGCTGCTCGTATGATTAATGTTCCTCCTAACACGGGAGCAGGGAGTGACACAGAGCAGGGGCACAATGATGGAACTCTGGGGAACTTGGCTGTGATTTTATGGAAACAGCAGGGGAAGAACAAGGGTGTAGCTAGAATACAAAAGCACTGAATTAAATTAAAATGAAAAGAAAATTTAAAAGCCTTAAGAGGTTACCAAAACATATCAGAAACTAGACTGCTCTGTAGGAAAAAAAAAAAGGCCAGACCCTGAAGTCACTCCGGCCCATTTGAACAAAGAATGTTGACCTTGACCTGGTCCATAGGCCTTTCCTTCTTTCCGTTCAAGCTCCTTTCTATATGGGTCCAAGTATCTCCTCCTAGTCCTAATTCTTTCATAACCTTTTGCCCCTGACTTAAATTCCCTCCAATTTTACCATTTTACCCAAAAGTTCTAAAAGAAAAAAATCCATCCTTGTGCAATTCAAATTCTTCATCTACAACAGAGTCAGCTTGACATGACAGATAGTCCATAAGAACAGGTTCTGTTTTCAAAACCTTACTAGAACTTAGGCAAATCACTTAACTTTTCAAAACCTCATTTGCAAAATGGGGATGAAACAACACATGGTTGCAACACAGGGTGGGTATAAAGAAACTCTTCTTTAAACATGAGTTTTCATTCTTATTCTGCTCTTAGGAAAAAAACAAAACACCAAAAGAATAAGATACAGGCCTTAATCTTGTTGGAAAGATTAGCAGTGTCAAGTCCTAAAATAAATCAAAGCCATGAGTTGAGGAATAAAGCATCTTTAACTGAGATTAACAGGGTTGCACACCTGCCACCCTGAAAAATGTCCAGTGGATTTCCCAACCAAAGCAACCCATAAAAAAGTTTACATAGTCTTAGAAGGAGAAGGGGAGGAGACAGTATGAGGTAGCAAGGCCTGGACATGAGACCCCAGTGGCCCCTGGCAATCCACACAAGGAAAGCCACTTCATTCTGTCTATTCTGCCCTTAATGTCATGAATCCCAATGGAAGGGGACAGAGACATCACAGGTCTAGATTCAGCTTGAGCCAGGTCCCCCACAAGGAAAGATATCAGAATGCGGGACCTAGTTCAGCTCAACCTAATCAAGAGTAAATATCTTAAGAGTAGGAATTCAAAGACCTTACTGAAATTCTGACATCACAAGGAACATTTACAGGCAGTTCATAGTACTTTTGGTATTACCAATTTCTGTCATTATATTAACAATTCTGTCAGCACAAAATAGATGTTTTTAACCTAGGGTCCATGACTTTAAAAATTATCTTGGGAACTGTATTTCAATATAATTTATTTCTGTTAGAATCTAGTGTATTTTATTTTATGCATTGTAAAACATTTTGAAATGGGGTGCACAGGTTTTATCATACTACCAAAAAAGAGTTAAGAACCTCTGTCACCTAGTAGTGAAATCAACTTTTTCAGGTATACCTTAACATATATCCAAATAATTACATGACAGGAAGTATACCTTTATTCCCTAAGCAGAAACATTAGGGACTCCTCATTTACATGTACCCTTGGACCTTGCCCTGCCTTCCTTCAGATATCCTGAATGGTGACAAATTTTGGAAACAGACAAGTAAATGGGGGAAGGAGAAAGAGAGGGAGAGACAGAGACAGATAGAGACAGAGAGCCAGAGCCTATGAAGATTTTCTTGGTAGTTCATCAACTAACTCTGTGGGCTTTTTGAAAAGATTAGTTTCATGGGGTGGCTAGGTGGCTCAGTGAATAGAGCACCTGCCCTGGAGTAAGGAGGACCTGTGTTCAAATCTGGCCTCAGACACTTAACACAAAAAACTAGCCATGTGACCTTGGGCAAGTCACTTAACCCCAATGCCCTACCTTCCCCCCTCCAAAAAAAAGCCAAAAAAAAAAAAAAAGAGAAAAGAGTAGTTTCCAAAATATCTTGAGCAATGGAAGCACAATAATATGAGGAAAAGCCCCAACTTTTGCTGAACTCAGACAGAAATAATCTCTCTCTCTCTCTCTCTCTCTCTCTCTCTCTCTCTCTCTCTCTCTCTCTCTCTCTCTCTTTCTCTCTCTCTGTCTCTCTCTGTCTCTCTCTGTCTCTGTCTCTCTCTCTGTCTGTCTCTCTCTGTCTGTCTGTCTCTCTCTCTCTGTCTCTGTCTCTGTCTCTCTCTCTCTCTCTCTCTCTCTCTCTCTCTCTCTCTCTCTCTCTCTCTCTCTCTCTCTCTCTCTCTCTCTCTCTGTCTCTCTCTCTCTCTCTCGGTCCCTGTCTCTCTCGATGCTATTACCTCCCATGCTATTATCATCTCTTTTCTGATAACTCCCAAATATATTTGGAGACAAACAGACAGACAGATAAATGTGTGTATATGTACACACATATATGTATGCATATGTATTTACAGTTTTAGAGATGGGGTGATATGCGAGGAATCTCCCCATCCCTTATATCCTTCCTAAACTCCAGGCCTGTTATCACCAATCTCCTGTTGTTCTTCTCTACCTGGATTTTCCACAGGCATCTCAAACTCAGTATGTCCAAATTGAGCCCATTATATTCCACAACCCCCTCCCTATGAAAATCTATCCCTCTTTCCAACTTCCCTATTAAGGGACCACCATCCTTGTATTCATCCAGGTCTGCAACCTTGGAAACATCCTTGACTCTTTTCTCTTACTCATCACCATAACCAACTGTTTACCACAGACAGCATCTTTCACACTTACCCCTGCCCCTTCCCTGTTTTCAGATCCAAATTGAGGCCACCATCATTTCTTACCCAGACTACTGTTAACAGCCTACTTCGTCTCCCTGCTTCCAATCTAATCCTTTCCAATCCATCTTCCACAGAGGAGCAAATCCAAATTCCTAACACACAGGTTTGACCAAATCATTTTGATCCACAAAAATCCTCAGTGGCTCCCTATCACCTCTAGAATAAAATACAAATTCCTTAGCCTGAAATTTTATGGTGTTTCACAACCTAATTTCCACTTATCTTTGCAGTCATATTTTGTATTACTTCCAATCACAGTCCATATTCCAATCATACTAGTTGTTTTCTAAACTTTCTAAACATTTCCCATTTCTATGCCTTTCTATACACTGTCTTTCATGCCCATAAAGGAGAATTTCTTTCTTGCTTACACTTTTTAGAATCCCCAGATCCCTTCAAGGCTCAGGTCAGGTGCCACCTCCTATTTGATGGCTTTCCTGATTCCCCTTAGTTACTAGTACTACCTTCTTTTTCAAATTATAATACATTTCTCTATTAATGTCCTTACTGGAATATTCCCTACCCCTGGTAGAAGGCAAACTCCCTGAAGGCAGGCTCTGTTTTATGTTTCTTTGTGTCCCTACAACCCAGCACAATACCTTTGCACATAGTAGGTATTTGCTGTTGAATGGAACTGACTTTCTGGTTTAAAATGCTTGAAACTGAATATTCTTACTTTACAATCCTACCTAGTTTATATTTAAAGGGTTAGCTAACATTGAAAGACAAGTCATGATAAATTTCAAACCCAGTGATTAAAAAATAATGCTTTTAAGGATTTTAGGGAGAGAGGCAACTTGAACCCAAGTTGTAAAGAAAGATTTTAGTCTTCCTTTCATACAGTCAAAGAGTTGGCAGACTTTGAGCTGAACCCTGAAGGACTGATAAGATTTGGCTGGAAATGGTAAGTGTTACTGATATTCCCTCAAGGTTTAGAGCAAGAGTTTCCAACCTAGAGTGACCCTACCCCAAGGATATAAAAGAAGTTTGTTAAAGGGGTACAAGGAACATGTGGTAACTGTATTTTCCTACTGAAATGAATTGATTTCTTTATTTTCTTATGTGCACATGCATGGCAAACAATACAATCAGTTTCCTTTTATACTGAATTAAGGGTGTAGGAATTTATTAAAAGCCAAGGGAAATGGGGACCAAAAAAATGGGAGCTCCTGGTTTAGAGCTAGTTCATTTAATTCAATACTTTTACTATACAGATAAGGACACTGAGACATAAAGAGGTTAAGTGACCATCCAATGCCACATAATCATGAAGCAGCAGAGTTGGGGTTTGAACCCAGATCTTCTGAATTAAATCTAGTGCTCCTTCCACCATACATGCTCTTAAAATAGATAATAAATATTCAAATGATAAAATGTGCGTGGATTATAGAATATAAAATAGGTAATTTTGATTGTATGAAATTAAAAAGGGTTCTCACAAACAAAATTAATGCAACCAAGATTAGAAAAAAAGCAGGAAAACTGGGGGGATGGGGAAATTACAGTAAGTTTCTCTGATCAAGGCCTCATTTCTCAAATATATAGAGAACTGAGTCAAATTTATAAGAATATGAGTCATTGCCCAATTGGTAAAAGGTCAAAAGATGTGAACGGGCAATTTTCAGGAAAAGAAATCAAAGCTATCTACAGTCATATAAAAATGCTCTAAATCACTATTGATGTGAGAAATGCAAATTAAGACAACTCTGAGGTAGTACCTCACACCTATCAAATTGGCTAATATGATAGAAAAGGAAAATTGACAGATGTTGGAAGGGATATAGAAAAACTGGGACACTAATGCACTGTTGTGGAGTTATGAAATGATCCAACCATTCATAAGAGCAATTTAGAACTATGTCCAAAGGGCTGTAAAACTGTGTATATCTTCTGACCCAGCAATGCTAGGTATATATGTACCCCAAAGAGAACAAAGAAAAAAGAAAAGGACCTATAAGTACAAAAATATTTATAGCACCTCTTTTTGTAGTGGCAAAAAATTGGAATTTGAGGTGACCTCACTCAACTAGGGACTGGCTGAACAAGTTGTAGTATGATTGTGATGGAATACTATTGTGGTGCAAGAAATGACCGGTAGGATGCTTTCAGAAAAACCTGATAAGACTTACATGAACTGATGCAAAGTGAAATGAGCAGAACTAGGAGAACATTGTACACAGTAATAGCAATATTGTATGATGATCAACTGTGAATGACTTCGCTGTTCTCAGCAATAAAATAATCTAAGAATTCCCAAGGATTTAAAATGAAAAATGCTATTTACTTCCACTGAAAAAATGATGGAGTCTGAATGCCTATTGAATCATACTTTTTTTAACCTTATTTTCCTTGGAGTTTTCTTTTTTTCTTTTTACTTTTTCTGATTACTTTTAAAACATGGTTAATATGGAAATATGTTTTATATGACTGCACATGTATAATGTATATCAAAATGACTGCCTTCTCAATGAAGGGAAAGGGGAAGAAGGGAGGGAGAGAAATTTGGAACTCAATTTTTTTAAATGAGTATTAAAATGTTTTTACATTTAACTGGAAAAAGATGAAATGTTAAAATTTTAAAATGAAATAAAATGTGCATGGAATGTACAGAAACTAGGAAAGAGAGTACCCTCCCTGGAGCAAAGCACATATTTAGCATAGTAACAGGAAATAAAGTTGGGTAAATGGGTTAGAGAGAGATTATGGAGTGTCTCAACCAAGTAGAGTTTACAACTGATCAGATAGATGATGTGGATATTTTCGAATCATGGATCAACAAGATGAAAATACTATTTTAGGAAGATTAATATACGATCATCATAAAGAAAAAACTAAATGGATGAAAAATGCCTTCTGTAGACTGTAACAAGTATTTGGATGGTCAGTTTACTGAAATAGTGTCATTACATATATCTGGGATAGACACTGTAAACAGGTTTTAAGTCAGGGCCAGAATTAAACAGGAAGAAGAATGCAAGCTAAAATTGCATTTGGTGAATTATATATTGCTTTTAATATTTCCAAACTGTTCCCTAATGCAAGGACTCATGTTTTCAACAGAAATATTATTTAAATGCTGTTTTATAGCTGCAAATATTGGGACCTAATAATCTCTAAAGAATTAATTTTTTTAGGTGATCCCAAGGGCAATGGAGTGATTTATATGGGTAAAGGTAGACTACGGTATAAATCTAATGATGGTGCAATGTGATGATGATGATATTATTATTATTAATAACAACAGCCAGCATTTATGATGTTTTAAAGAGTTAGATGATTCAGTGGATAGAGTACCTAGAAAGGGGAGGCAAGAGGGAAGGAAATAAAATAAGCATTTACTACTATATGCCAGGTACCATGCTAAATGTTTTACAAATATTTCATGAGATCCTCATAATAGCTCTGTAATATAGGTGCTATTATTATCCCCATTCTACAGCTGCAGAAACTGAGGCAAACAGAAGTCAAGTAACTTGTCTAAGGCTACATGGCTAATAAGTATCTACGGCCACATTTGAACTCAGATCTTCCTGACTCTAGACCCAGTATAAGCATTTTGCTGCGTAGCTTCACTAGGAACCAACAGAATAGATTTTTAATGATCTTTAACAGCTTTTCTCATCTGCTTTCTTGTCCTTCTTTCGCCCCCACTGTACATACATTGGTAAGATGTCTGACTGAGGATTGAAGAAAAGCACTTTTGTCATCTACTCCATCTGTATAAATAACGTAGCTTTACAGGAATGAACTCCATAGGCCATGGACTTATGAATATTCTGCTTTATCAAGTTCATTATATATTTGTTGACTGAAGATGAGATAAACTAAAAACAGTATTTTTAGTTTGAAATTTTATATTTCCCCAAACAAAACCATCTCATATTGTACATTCTCATATGCAATTTAAAATTGTGATGCATTGGGAGAAATAAGATGCTTGTTTAATAGTGAAGAACAATTAAGTTTATGTACTCTGTAAGTTTCAAGTGTTCTTTTATGGTAGGTAAGTTCAATGACCTAGAATATCTAGAGGCTATTAAAGAATCCTAGAAAAAATAATTTGCCAAATAGTATTTTCAATGGGTACCTGACCCCCAAAAGAACATATTTCTTGCCCTGGTTCCCCAAAGGATCAATGAAGTCAGAAAGCACTTAAACTGCATTCCAAAATACGCAGAATACATTTCTACTTCAGAGAGTAAGATGGATGCCAGAAAACATGAATATAATCACTTAAAACATATATATATATATATATACATATATGTATATCTATATGCAAATAAAAAAATCTGCTCACCTGAAAACACATCAAGTCTTGTAGCCCCTGCATCTCTGGAAACAACACAGAAATATTATTCCTTTAAAGATAGAATGCATGTTGAAGAAAAGGGAAAAGTCAAACTAAACTACTGATATACAATAATTATAACTTATCAACAATCAAAAAGGTAGAAATGTTCACTTCAATGGTTTGAAACAATTTTTAAAAAGCTTTTCACTATTAGTTTATTTTCCTGGTATGACTGACCCCTGTTCACCTGAATATTCTGAATGTCAAAACGCCTCCAAATTCCTGAACTTTGAGAAATAGCAAGCAGAGGAGTGTGGTTATACTGAGTTCAACTAAAGGGGCTTGAAGACAAGAACTGAGTTCAAAGAATTACTCATAGGATCATGGATTCAACATTGTAAAATTTTGACTCTTAACCCTTTTTATTTATAGATTATTTAAGTATCTGCTTTAATAAATGGAGAAAAACACTAAGCAATCACTTGCTAACTATCTCCTTTCTTGGCAGTTATTATTAGAATGGTAAGTCAGGAAGATGCCATTGGTATCATAAAAATGGATTTTAAGAAGGCATTTGACAAATTCTTTTCACAGGATCATTGTGAATAAGATAGAAAGATGCACTAGTTGACAACAACAGTAACGATATTAATGATAATAGCGTATTTGATGTTTTAGGAACTATCTGAATGGATACAAACAACAGTGATTAATGGACTGATATCAACCTGGTGACAGATCTCTACTGGATACCAAGGAATCTATCTTCACCATTTTCATCAGTCAATAAACATTTATTAGGCACTTACTTGTCAGGCACTGTGCTAAGCACTAGGGATACAAAAAAGATGCAAAAGACAGTCCCTGCCCTCAAGGAGTTTACAATCAGGAAGCATTTGTTAGGCATCTCCTGAGTGCCTGCCATTTTGCTAGGTACTGGGAATACAAAAAAAAATGAACTAATTCTTGCTCTCAAGGAGCTTACATTCTATTAGTGAATTAGATCAAGTCATAAATGACATGCATAAATGAATCTGCAGTTGATATGAAGGTGAAAGGCACAGTCTATATGCTGGAAGTCCAAAAATATCTGAGTAATCTAAGATGACTGACTCAATCTGGTATGATGCAATTTAATAGGGTTATATGTAAGTTGGCATTCTTGGGTTAAAAAAATTCAAATGTACAAGTACAGAATGGGATAATAATACATGTGGAAAATATTTGAGAGTTTTAAAAATTCACTTTATTTTTAATTAATGGAATAAAACAAGCATTTCTGTAACAGGGTTCTGATAACAATAAAAAGAAATAAGAAAAAAACTGAATACAGGATAATTATATTGAGCAATTTTGACTCGGGGAAGAGTCAAGAAAATACATCTCTTTGAAGAGAAGTGGGGTGTGTATGTGTGCGCACATATGTATATGTATGTATGTATGTGCATATGACATACATACACATACAATCTGTGTTACAAAGGATGACTTGCAGGGTAGCGAATAGGGGAGGAGAAGGATAAATTTGATAGTGGAGATGATGTAAACACAAAACATATAAATAAAAAAAAGACTTTTAAAATATTTTTGAAGATTTTATGATGAGTCAGTGGTATGACATGTCAACCAAAAAATCAACATGGTTTTAGACTATATTAGGAGAGGCACAGGAGGGAGTTAATTGGTCAGACTCCATCTGGTATGTGGTATTAAGTTCTGGGTGCCATATTTGGGAGAGAAATGGACAAACTGAAGCATGTCTGGAGGACAGAGAGTCCTAGAGACTATGGCATTTGAGGATATGCTTAAAGAACTGGGTATATTTAGAGCTAGGAACCACATGAAATCAAGTGTCTGAAGCGCTAGCATGAGGAAGAGGGTTTGGATGTTTTTCTTAGCTTCTGAGGGCATGAATACCAAAAGTGGGTGAAAGCTGCAGAATTAGATAATAGGTCTCATGCAGGGGAAAGCTTCCTAATAATTAGTGCTGTCCAAAAGTGGCCTACTTTAGAAGATAGTGGGTCCCTATCTTTGAAAGTCATCAAGTAGAGACTGCATTACCACTTGTCAGGTATGTAAGAAAGGGATTCTCCTTCAGGTTTGGTTTGGACTAGAATGGCCTCTGAAAATCCTTCCTTCTATGATTTGGGCTTGACACAGGGCACTAGAACAGTATTTAAAAGGATAGTGTATCTCTCTGGGAATGGTAATGATCAATACGGGGTGAATGACTCTGATCCACACTTCTGTTAGTTACCTTCTCAGTATGCCTAAAATAGGATGAGGCAAAAACTTTGGGGATTTCTTCTACTTCTCCTTAAGTAGTCTTGACATGATTAGTATGCAAGAGAAACTCCTTAGTTTCTGATTTTCTAAATGAGATCTTTCTAATATGTGAAATAATTAAAACACACATATGATACAATTGACACATTTTTCAATGCTTTTTAATTCTTTTAAGAATCAACCCAAACTCTGCCCCCCCATTTAAAAAAAATCACTCACCCCACCAAAATAAAGAACAGCATCACAAATTACAAAACTAAAGACAATAGCTCAGGAGACCAGCCTAGAGTGATGCTCACGCCTTTTCAAACAAAGTGAATACTGAAGCTGAGGAACAAGGAGGCAGTCTCAAAGGAGCCAGAAGCCTTTCAAGGAGGAAACCCTCCTCTTAAGAGGGTTTGTGATTTCACAAAAGACTCACAGTAATTATACTTCAACGGTTTTTGGGTTCTGCAGCCTAACAGATCAAGAAACTTAATTAATATCAATGTTTGGACTTCCCATTACCAGAGTGACAAAACCCAGAAATTATAGGTTTAAAAATACAAGATTTCTGCAATTAAGAAACAATGATAAACGCAAACAAAAAAGCTAACCTGCAATTTATATTCAAATAATAATTGTGTCACTTGCATTACTATCAACAAGCATTTATTAAGTATCTGGATGTAGACACTGGACTAAGTGCTGGAGGGGGGAGGCACAAAATTTGACATGATTTGGGGGTGAATTTTTCTGGTAAATCTTTATAACCCTTTTTACACATTCTTGGGAGCCACTAATATTGATTCCTATTTGGAAAATTTTGGATTCCTTTTCCATGCCTTCCAAAAACCTCCGATATCAACTAAATGAAAACTAGTTGCTTTCTCTAAATCCAACACATCTGACTATGCAGAGCTGCCTTCTTGTCGTCATCTGTTAGAAAAATCTCCCTCAGAGAAGAATCCGAGGAACCTGAATGATTTGTATTGAGATAAATAATTAAGGTTGCTGAAACCAGTATGAGGAGGCTACATCATTCCTCACTAGATTTATGATATGGAGGGTGGCTAGGTGGCACAGTGAACAAAGCACTGGCCCTAAAGTCAGGAGGACCTGAGCTCAAATCCGGCCTCAGACAGTTAACACTTACTACCCTTGTGACCTTGGGCAAGTCACTTAACCCCAAGTACCCTGCCCTCCCCCTTCCAAAAAAAAGCAAAAGAAAAAAATACTTATGATATGGTATCTTTGTTTTATTTCTGAGACTGGCTTTCCCTACTTTGCCCAAGCCTGAAGTTCAATAGCCACTCACCGGCCCAATCCAACTACTGACTGGCACAGGATCTCTGTTTGAGGACCGGTATGCCACCCTTTATGCAGTCTAGCATTCCCCCACTCCTGAGGACTCATTATATAGATGCCAGACTTAGTCTGGACACCCAATGGTTTAGCCCACTGAAGCTCCAGAATGCAAACAATCCACAAGCCTCAGCCTCCCCGTCAACTCAGTACAGGCCTGGGCTACCACACTCAACGATGGTGTCTGCTTTTTACACAGGCAGCTGTTATTCTCACTTTAGTACTCAAGTCCCTAAAACAATGCAGTTTTATTAGAATCCTTAAAAAAAAGAAAGAATCCAAATAACTCTTTCAGACTCATGTGGCAGGGCACTGAAATGTGTTTAAAAAGCAACTGCAGCTGATATCATGAGACAGAATATAAAAAGATTAGGGATGGAAGGTTTTGGTGTTTTTGGAGGGGGGAAAGGCCTGGCAACTGGGGTTAAGTGACATGCCCAAGGTCAAAAGCTAGTTAAGTGCATCAAGTATCTGAGGCCAAATTTGAACTCAGGTCCTTCTGACTTCAGGGCTATTGCTCTATTTACTGCACCACCTAGCTACCCCAGGATGGAAGGTTTCAATAAAATGGCTACTGAAAATTTTAAAATAAGTGGCAAGCCCTGCTGTTGTAGAAAGAAGACTACTTTTTACTATATTAGAAAAATCTAATGCAATGTCTAAAGTATCCAACTATTCCTTACTGGCCAGACAATGTAGAATTACTATGTCAGACAAAACTAGGCAATATTTAATGTGCCAAATAAATAGGTAGAGTTTTACAGAGGATAGGAAGAATGTTAGGACAGGGCTTTTGCAGGACAGGGATTACAGGGGAAGGTCATTAAGTGATCCATTCACCTCTAAAATATATAAATACCTTTTGCTTTTTGTTAGTTTCAGACTGATCTCATCTCACCCATGTGAGAAATGCAGGGATCCCACTACTGATCAGTATAGAAGCTTGGACTTGCTTCTCCCTGATCCAGGGAGCCCACCAAACTGGGGCCAGTCAGTGCAGACACCCATCAGTATTAGGCCACAGCAGAAGTAATCCACTGCAGCTCTGCAATCCTAAATTCAAGCATCTACCAGCCTCAGCTCTCCCAGTAACAGAGATCACAGGCATGTACTACCATGCCCAGTTATAATACTTTTGGAATGGGGTGGCTAGGTGGCGCAGTGAGTAAAGCGCCTGCCCCAGAGCCAGGAGGACCCGAGTTCCTTTCTGGCCTCAGACACTTAACACCCATACAAAAAAACTAGCTGTGTAACCTTGGGCAAGTTACTTAACCCCAATTGCCCTCCAAAAGGCAAAAAACAAACAAAAACCTTTGGAATAAGCTACTTTATTACAGAACAGGTAACCTTTTCTAGGTGAGTTGCTGAAGCCTTGAGCTGGAGTGACACTGATTTTACCCCTCTGTTATACTACGTTTCCTTTAACTCTTAAAATCTAGTTTTTCAGTTTATTCCTGGGACAGAGGTTATATTTATCTCAGTTAAATGAGTCAATTAGCATTTAAGTCCCGATGTGTCAGGCATTATGCTATGTTCTGGGTATGCAAATGAAGTAATAGAATTAAAATTATTTTATTGTATATTCTGATTCTTGTTTCCATCTCCGGACCCCTTTTTTCCCTTTGTGTATGATTATATGGCTACATTTTACCTACATAAATAATGAGTGTCAACACACATAAATATATTTATGTGTACACATATACATATATGTGGTACAATAGATGGATTACTGGGCCTCAAGCCAAGACTTGAGTTCAAATCCAGTCCCAGTCATTTATTAGCTGTGTGACCATGGCAAAGTCATTTAATCTTTGTTTGCCTCAGTTTCTTTAATTGTAAAATAGGGATAATAATAGCACCTGCCTCCACAGGGTAGTTTTGAAGATTAAATGAGTTTATATTTGTTAAATATTTGGTACAGTGCCTGGTACATAGTAAGTACTATATAAATGTTAGCTACGTATTATTTTATTATATATTAATATTGTTATGTTCATTAACGTTATTATATTATTATCATTATTTTACTATTCTCCTTTCCATGCACTAAACCTCAGTCAGAGTTTTACTCTATTCATAATCTGAATAGAACACATTTACTATAAACTCTTTTGACTTTGCTCATGTTGTTTGTTACTTGTACCTGGAAAGCCTTTCCTGATGCCCCTTAATTATTAGTTTTCTCTCTCTCTCTCTCTATCTCTCTGGAAAGCCTTTCCTGATGCCCCTTAATTATTAGTTCTCTCTCTCTCTCTCTCTCTCTCTCTCTCTCTCTTTTTCTCTCTCTCTCTTTCTCTCCCTCTCCCCCTCCCTCTCTCTGTCTCTCTCTCTCCTTACATTATTTTGTTACTTCTTAGTTGTGTAAAAGTTGCATTTCTGCAGGAGAATATAAGCTCTGAGGGCAGGCAATTATTTTTCTTTTATATTTTTAACACCACCACACACTGAGAACAAAACCTTGCATCTAACTGACTCTTAACAAATGCTTACTGAATGAACGAATGTCCTCCCTACCATCTCTGCTTGCTGAAAATCTAAAGGCAAGTTCAATCGTCACCTTTACCAAAGTGGCTTCTGTAACCTCACCAGTAAAAAGTTATCTTTCCCTCCTCTGAAAGTACATTTATCTTCTTTGCATTTCTTCTATGCACTTAACAAATTCTATTTTTGTTATAACTTTGTGGAAAGTGTGACATTGTGTATAAAAGGATGGCCTTGGAGTCAGAAAGGCTTGGGTTCAAGTCTTGCTTCTAAAAGAATAGACGTGTGACCCTAAACAAGCCTTTTCTGTAGGCTACAGACAACTCTTTAAGATGCTAAGTTAAAGGCCAGTTTTTTTTTTCAGTTAAATTCTTCCTTTCCTTTATTTTTTTTTTGGAGGAGGAAGGCAAGGCAAATGAGGTTAAGTGAATTGTCCAAGGTCACACAGCTAGCTAAGGATCAAGTGTCTGAGGCCACATTTGAACTCTGGTCCTCCTGACTTCAGGGCCAGTGCTGTATTCACTGCACCACCCAGCTTCCCCCTTTTCCTTTATTAAAAAAAAAAAACAAAAACATTTCAATTAAACAAGTATTTATTTTCCTTCCTTCCCAACCCCTACCTTTAATTTAAAGTAAAACATGAAAAACAAAACTGTTGTAAAAATATGCATAGCTAAGCAAAAAGAATTCCTACATTGGCCATCTCCAAAAACATGTCTCATCATACTTGAATCAATCACCTCTGTGTCACAGGTAGGTAGCATAGATCATCATCTTTCCTCTATGATAACTGCACTGATCTTAAGATCTTCCACAGGCGTTTGTCTTTACAAGGTTGTTGTTATTGTATAAATTATTCCTGCTCACTTTATTCTGCATCAGTTCATAAAAATTTTCCCAGGTTTCTTGGAACTCATCCCTTTCAGTATTCCATTACATTTAACTACCGTAACTTGTTCAGTCATTCTTCAACTGTTGAGCACCTCCTACAAACCAGCTAACACAACAGTGACAGAAGACTTCATAACTGCAAGTACAAACCAAAATAATAACAATAAGTTTATATCTTCCTGCTTGAAAGCAGGAAGTTTGTTCTATTTGCCTCTGTAGTCCATCTCTCTAGAGCATAACAGATTAACCTGCATATTGTTGTTGTTGCTGCATCCCTCATTTTCAAAGAGGACCAATGACATCAGGGGCTTGGGAGTGACTTGGGTTTAAGTGAGGCAGATCTGTACAAAGTCTGCAGCCTCACTCTCTCTTCCAGAGTTCTCCTATGAATCTTCCATAGAGGGTAATATGGAGACTTCTCCTTGGATCTGTCAACATTTCACAGGCGATTATCACACTTGAGTTTCATCATTGACAAAAGATCAAGAACTCTGTGAATCAAATTCAGGGGGGTGTTTTCACCCTGCCCTTTACTATCTGCATGCATAAAATACTTTAAAATATTTCTGGAATGGTTAAGTATATCACTGTAGAGACATCTTAAGAAATGTCTGCTTCTCTTGATTTCAGACTCAAACAGAGAGAGACAATTCACCTTGGAGACAAACTCACATGAAGTGCATGCAGTCTCTGCTCTGTTGCTTCCTTTATTCAATTCAATTTCACTCCTCAACCATTTACTAGAAACCTGCTATGTACCATACACTTTGTGATCTGGAGATATAGAGTAAAAAGTTAAATAGCCCTGCCCTCATAGAGCTTACATCTTATTGGGGGAAACAACACAAACACGAATAAGTAATAGTAATAATAATAATAATAATGTCATTATTATACAGCAATTTTTTTTTTGGTTTACAAAAGCACTTTAGAAGTATCTCATTTGATCCTCACAACAACCCTGTGAGGTAGGTGCTATTATGTTCAACATTTTACAGCTGAAGAAACTCAGGAAGACAAAGGTTAAGTGATCTGCCAGGTAGTAAATGTCTAAGGCTGGATTCACTCACACACACACACACACACACACACACACACACACATATATAACTTATATATGTACACATATACATATGTCAAAATATACGTATCAATATATACACATATTTAAATGATAGAAGGGAGAGGAGAAAAAGAAGGAAAGAAGGGAAGGAGTAGAAAGGAAAGAAGGTAGGGAAGAAAGAAGGAAGGGAAGAAGGGGGTAAAGAAGGAAGGAAAGAGGCAGTTAATGAAGAAAAGAAGGTAGGGAGGGAAGAAAGAAAGAGAGGAAGGGAAGGAAAAAAAGGAGGAAGGGAGGGAGGCAGGGAAGGGAGGGAGAGAAAAAAAGAAGAGAGGAAGAGAAGAAAGGAAGGAAGGGAGGGAAAGAGGGTGGGAGGAAGACAGAATTTTTGGAAGAGGAGATGCAAAACCATTTGTAGGAGGTAGCAACTTGAAATGAGATGAACCTAGGTAAGGATTCCAAGAGCCAGAGAAAAAGAGGGAAAGTATTCCAGTCTTTTACAAAATGCCAAGAGACAGAAGATGGCCAGTTTAGACGGAACAGTTTGTATGGGGGATTGATGTAAAATCAGTTTGGAAAGACCAGGTTGTAGAGAGCTTATGAACGACTCAAAATGCTAAAAGAACAGTGGACTTAATCCTACAGGCAATATACAGCCAGTGAAGCTTCTTGAGCAGAGGATGGACATGGTCTGACCTGTGCTTTTAGGAGTATCAATTTGTAAATTGGATGGATGATGGACTGAAGAGGAGAAAGGCAGCTGATAATGTCTAAATATTACAGTGAATCCCCCTGCTGTGATGCTTAGGAAAAATAATCACATCATCATCTTTAAATCCACAAACACTGGATTTATGTCATAAATTTCCCTCAACAAATTTCAGTTACAGGCATGTCTTACCTTGCATTGTCAAGTAATTCAGCAAGGGCTCCAAAAAGGAAACTGTGAGTCATGCTGATGGAATACAAAGAAGGCAAATTATAAAACATCGCAGGACATGATAAGAAAGGGTCATAACACCTGTGGACACACACAAATAACAGCAAAAAGGCAATTCATCCAGGACCAGACAGCTAACCTATTAAGGAGTTATTCTGGAGTCAGGTTTCTCCAAGCTGTACTGGTTCTGAAGTAGATGCCTTCCATTAAGAATCCCAGGATAAGAATAGCTTAGCAAAATGATTCGGTCAGCTCCTTGTAAAATGTGAAAGTGTGGTTATCATACATGGTCCTTAAAGTTTACAAGATAATTTATAAACACTGTATAGTTTGTCCAGTGAGTTGTTTATTAAAAATTGATTTAAGGCAGGCTAGTTTCTGAAAAAGACTAAGGATTAAAGGCCCACAAACACATTTCTGTATATCCAAGAGGTACCATCTGTTGCCACAGCAAAAGAGAGGGAGTGCCCCTGTTTGCCCTGATAAGCTACACTCATCCTGAAATCCTTACAACTTCTGAGGCAGGAAAAAAAGTAAAAAAAAAAACTGCTTCCAAAATACCTCCTTAATCCACTGTCTGGGGTCACTCTCTTGATGATGCCAACTACTGTAGAAACTACACAGAGAAGATGTTCACGATCTTAGAATTTTGGTATCTTTAATCAGTTCTATGGAGGTGAACTCTGAGTACTGACAGTCCTGCATCTGCCTTTTCTTCATTTACTGGTCCAGGCATTTTCAATCAGCAGCCAGAAACCAGAATCAAGGAAAGGTTTCCAAAATAATTTTCTCATGCCTATTAGGCAGAGGCGGTAGAAGCTAGTGGGGCTCATTTAAATAATCATCGGCTCATTTGTACAACAGAAAAGATTACCTACAACACCGTAGAGATTCCGAATTATATCAGCTCGTAGGAAATTATGCATGTAACTTAAAATTCACTTTAAAGCATATGCATATACTAGCTTTTAAGTGTAGTTCATAGATGGGGGTGGGAATGCCCCTAAGGCAAAGGCAGCTTTAAGATCTTTGCTAAAAGTAACTACTAAAGTTAATAACAATACTTTTGGGCCAGACCTATGATTTTATTGCCAAAGGGAGCTACTGGAAGTGGAAACTCCCTTCCCCAGTGAAGATTAGCATCTCTTTTGCAATTTATAGCCTTAAAGAGTTAGCGGGGATACTGAGAAGTTCAGTGGTCTGCTCAGGATCACGAAGTCAGTATATATAGGAAGGGAAAGTGAAAAGCTTCCTGATTTCAATACCACCTTTTTATCCATCATACCATACTGGCTTATAATTAGTAACAAGACTAATAATAACACCACTTCACATTTATATAAGCACTTTCAAGTTTAATAGAGGTCTCTCACTTTTAGCAAAACTGATCCGTGAAAATCCAGATTTAAGCTAAATTGTCATGATCATTTGCCTTACAAAAATAGCAATAGCTAATATTTATCTACTGCTTAAAAAGTTTGGGAAGCACTTTACATATTGGGGAAGGGGGATGTAAACAGCACTGAGGCCTCAGTTTACTTACTTGGGGAGGCTTCCTTTATCTCAAAACTCAAGAGTCCTTTAGAGCTGAGGCTCGGGAGGCTGAATAGGGATAATAATAGCACCCATCTCCCAGGGTTATTGTGAGGCTCAAATGAAATGATTCTAAAGCACTTTGCACATAGCAAGTAATATATAAATATTAGCTATTATTACTACTGTTGTTGTTGTTGCTGCCAAGAGATGCAGACACTTTTCCTGGTGGAACCAACACTTAGAACAGGCCTAGCACATATTAAGTGCTCAATAAATATTGACTGATTGAATGACTGAAATTCCAAGATGATTGCTTCCAAACTCCTGTTTCAGCAGTTTGATGGGATGCTCAAATAATAATGAATACCAAAGTACCCAAATACTGCTGTACAGGCTAGGTGATATTATTATTATTCTCATTTTACCAATAAGGAAATTGAGGTTTAGAGATTTGAACCTTATACCATTCTGTCTCCAGGACCGGTATTCTATCCATTACACCGTGACTTCTCTAAGCTAATGAGCTCTTTCAGTAATTTAAAATATAATTCAACATTAAAAGATAAAACGTTTTGGTGACAAAAGATAAAAGGTTCTGACCAACATGGTAGCCTATTGATTATGCAAGCTGGGGTGTACTGTTACTATGAATGAAGTGATTATGGCAAAATGATGCCAGTTTCCCTACTGATATATGCCTCCATCAAAAATTTACTTTGAGGAGAAAGGATGAGGTGAATTTAAATCTGATTTCTTTCCTGAGGCTGTTGTCATTTTAATTTACTCAGTTATCAAACCACTGATTGAAAAGGGGGGGGGGGGAGCAGAATAAAAGCATTAGTAGCCAGAATTAAGCAGAGAGAGACTATTATCTAGTCCCATTTTCTCTGCTTAGTATTTCTATTAAAAAAAATTCCCCACAAAGGCAATGTTACTCTCTACAAACTATGTTTATATCACATACTTTGGGGATTAAAAAAAAACCCAACATATATCTTCATCATCAGATTTTCCTAAGGCCAAGAGCCCTCCTCAACCAATATAGTGGTATTTATGGCAGTGAGGTGGCACAGTGAGTAGAATGCTGGGCCTGTGTCAGGAAAACTGGAGCTCAAATCTGACCTCAGACATTTACTAGCTGTGTGACCCTGGGCAAGTCATTTAACTCCTACCTCAGTTTCCTCATCTGTAAAATGAGAATAATAATAGCATCTGCTCTCTGGGGTTTGTTGTGAGGATCAAATGAGATAAAAGTTATAAAGCAATTAGCACAGTGCCTGGCATACAGTCAAACTGCTATATAAATGTTAGCTATTATTATTATTACCAAGTGACCCAAAAGTTTCCCTGGTGGAATTGGCCCTTAGTACCATGCCAGTATACAGTAGGCACTTAATAAATGCTTACTGATTATAACTCCAAAATGGTTGCTTCCAAACCTTTATTGCAGCAGTGTGATAGAAAGGAAGCCTCCTACATTTCCCTGAGAAGAGGTTTCAGTGTCAGAACTTAAGAGTAGAAATATTTTTTTCTTTTCGAAATTGAAGGGCACTGAACCAGATACTGCATTTACCCACCTGTACCATATTCTAAATAATAAGCAAAGCAAATAAAGTAGACCTTTCCAAGGCCTTTGCTTCTCCTCCACCTCCTTGCCTTGGCTCAAATCGTGTTCAGTGGGTGGGGTGGGAGCGGTGTTGGGTTTAGTGATCCTGGACAAGTCACATAACCCCTACCGGCCTTGGTTTCCCTATCCACAGAATGGGGCCACTAGCGGCTCTGACCTCAGAGGGTGTCCTGGGTGGGTCAAATGAGCACAACTCTCTGCGATCTAAAATCCCTACATAAGGACAAGTTCCTGATTACTGTTGTTACTGAACTTGTAAGACAGAAAGAAGGACCAGCGAGATGGAGGATGTGGAAAGAACAAAACCTGGGCCTTCTTTTCAATGTCCCTGGACCCCAATTTCATCATCTCCCAAATGAGGGGGGTTTCCAAGGTACCCCTGAAATATAGTTAAAAAAAAAAAAAGCGCATCCTAAGGAGGGCGCAGGAAACCCCTGGAGAACATAAATGCGCATCTGGAGGCCAAACTGGGTGGGGTGGGGCACGATGGGGGAGGGGCTCTGCGCATGCCAGGGGGCACTTGGCATGGGGGGGGAGGGGGCTTGCTGACCTAAACTGGTTTCGAAAAAAAACAAATTATGAGGGGAAGGGTCTTGAGAGAGGATCACCTCTGGGGTTTTCCCAGGTCAGAAAACCAAACGCTCTGGGGCGGGAGCTAGGGGGCCGGGAGCGCTGTTTACTTCTGCACATTCAAACAGAAAAAAGAGCGGCACCCTGGGGTGCTGGTGGCCCCGCCCCCTAGCGGCTCACCTGTTGGTCTGGATGTAATCCAGGTGTATCTGGCACCGCAGCAGCTCCGAGTATTTCTCCCCCATGTCCCCAGCAGCCTCAGCCCACAGCGTGGGGTCTGCACTTCTGCACTGCGGGCCTGGGGGGAGGGGACGGGGGAAGCCCTCACCCTCACTCCCCCTAGCGCCCTGGGCGGGGAGTGCAGCACCCCTCCCACAGCCCCGCCCAGCCTCTGCCCACCTCGCCCCCCCAGCGAGCTCGGAAAGCCTTCCCCCAGCGCCTTCCTTGCTTGGGATGATTCACGGGTGGGACGGGACCTTGACCTTGATGACCATTCCCTATCCACTCCCCAAGCCTCTTTCCTCCAGCCTGGGCAGCACCAAATGGTGGCAGTTAGGAATGAAGAAAAATGGATCTGAGGAACGTGGGGCGGAGTTGGGGGGGAGGGGAGGGGAGGGGGGGGCAGAGAGTCTTATGGATTGGAACGGGGATGCGCGTCTCTTCCTTGTGTCGTTTGCAACACAAACCTGAGCAAGTCACTTAACCCTGTTTGCCTCAGTTTCCTCATCTGTAATATGGGAATAATAATAGCCCCTACCTTCCAGAGTTGTGAGGTCAAATGAGATAATAATTACAGAACACTTAGTGCCTGGCAAATAGTAATAAGATAATAATTTTAAGGAGCTTTACGTGGAATACAGTAAGTGCAATAGAAATGTTAGCAGTTATCTCACCAAATGACTTGAAACGTAGGACCCAGAGTTCTAAGCTTAGGATAGAGGGCTCATCTTCCTTCCCAGGAATCCTGTTGTATTGTTTCAGTCCTGTCCAACTCTTGGTGATCCCATTTGGGGTTTTCTTGGCAAAGACAAGGGAATGGTCTGAGGAAACTGAAGCAAACAGGTTAAGTGACTTGCTCAGGGTCACACAACTAATATGTATCTGAGACTGAATTTGAACTCCTATCTTCCCACTCTATCCACCATGTCACAAAACTGCCCCTCCCAGGAATCCTAAGGATCACTTTTCTCCTTTGAAGGAAGGAAGGAGGAAGGGAAAGGGATTTGGCAGTGGGGAGAGCATCACACCAGAAAGGAGATGCCTTCTGGGTGGCCAGTCTCATATGGATCCAGACTTTCATTAGGCTTTTTCAGGTCTAGGTCTGTTCAACCTGGAAAAAGAATGGATTGCAACAGTAGTCATTCCACAAGTATTGATTCTGCACTGAATGTGCAAGGCATTGTGTTAAGCACAGGGGACAGAAAGAAAGGGAACACCACCTGCTAGTTAGCTGAGATTTTGAATGCTGGTTATAAAAATCCTAACAGTGGCTCTGTTGAATAATGAATTTGTGTGATTCATTGGGATTACACCAGGACTATGGTCTCCTCCCGCTTAGAAATAAGGCAGGAAATCAGCAGAACAGTCACCCTGCTGTGAAGGAAAGGTGTACAGGCTATTAGTATATTCATAAGGACCAGGGGAGGAAGAAGGTGTTTGAATGGCAACCCAAAGGAGAATAATATTATATATTTGTTTTTGAAAATGAAATAAACATAAAAATTTAAAAAGTGGCTTTTTCTGATTACATTTTTGTTTAATTTTCCTTATGCAACTGGAGCTATTTTCCTAATTTTCCCTTCTATAGAACCATATGGGATATGATTTTTATAGTGAGAGAGAGAAAAACCTCTAAGAGGCTATTCTGGGTTTATTTCCCCCCACCTCCCCTTCCCCAACTTCCAGCTGCTACCTCAAAGCAATTCACTATTTAAAGTGCACATGATACCATTAGCTAAGCCAAACCAGTTATATTTCATTTCTACCCCAGAGAAATAAATGTCTGTTGTAGAGAAACACCCATTCCAAGTACTCAGACGAGAGGGGTTGCTGGCTCTGCTTTTAGAGAGAATCATACGATGGGATTGGCCAGGAGGCAGCTTATAGAAGAGGAGGAGATAGGGAGATATTGCTCAAAGAAAGAACTGATTCAAGTAACATAAAATCAGAATATAACATATGTGACCCTGACTATGTAATTCAACTTTTCTGGGTAAAATTGGAGAGTTCGACTTTGGTGGTATCTACTTTCTCTTCCAGCCAGAAATCTATTAGGATCCTCTCTTCTCCTTCTAATATACACTCATGCAATGCATATGTTCTATTTATCTATATTTGTCCTTTGTGACTTCTTTTCTGTACCAGCTTCACCTATTGAAAAACGTAAAGGCAAGGAGAGATAAAGTGAGATTGACTAGGTCCCATTCTCCTTAAGATTGGGTCTTATATTTCCCCAAGAGCTGATCCTGTCTCTTGAGTATGGTCTCTTGAGGACTGAAGATAGCAATATGCACTGAACTTGTCAACTCAGGTAGCCTTATAAAATATTCAAACTGGAAGGAACATTGTGTAGATAGCCAGTGGTTGGAATCTAATAATACAGCTCTCTTATCATTTAAATAATACTTGGGTAAGCCATACTTTCATTTCTTTTCCCAGTAAACACGTTTTAACTGAAAACATTCTGGACAATGATTATAAATATGAAAAATTGTTATTTTCTACCCTAAGGCAATGCTATTTCACAGAAACCATAAATAAGAAATGACATCAGAGAAATGTAATAAATAGCAAAGGCAAATGCTGTGAAATGAAAAATGCTGAAATGAGGCTAATGATCTTAAATTAATAGAGTAAGAAGTCTTAATCTCAAAGTCTCCCACAACCTTCTAGTTCATTCCCCTGCCTTCAGAGTAGGATGAATGTGTTTATCCTAATCGGAAAGATCTCTTGACAATCAGACAAATTGCAGCATCAAACTGTTTCTGTGTTCAGCTACTCTGGAAGTTCTTCCTCGTATCTCACCTAAATTCACTCATTGCTTTCCTCGTTTATTCCCCATTTATAGAGACTCTTCTCGATGCCCCATATTGTGGTAAGCAGTGAAGAGAATGCAAAAGAAGTAGAATAGTAAAGCATAAATAACAGGAATCAAATTGGAAATAAATTCAATGAGGGACTCAAAGAATGAAATCTCCAGCAACAGAGTAACATAGATTGTCGAAATAATCTTCCAATCCATTATTCTGACCATGTCATTTACCTATTCAAAAATCTTTATTAGTTCCCGATTGGAGAAAATAAAAACATACAATATCTTTGAACTTGAAGCTATGGATATAGCACTGTCAGGGAGGAAAGGAAGGAAGGAAAGGAGGAAGGGTGTAAGGAAGAAAGGAAGGAGAAAGGAAGAAAGGAAAAAAGAAGAGAGGAAGGTTGGGAAGGAAGGAAGGAAGGAGGGAGGGAGGAAGGAAGGAAAGCATTTTTTAAGCACCTACTATGTGTCAGGCACTGTGCTAAGCATTTTACAAATATTATCTCATTTGATCCACAGAATCCTGGTATGTAGATGTTATTATTTTCCCCATTTTACTGTTGAGGAAACTGAGGCTATCAGAGGTTAAATGATTTGTCAAGGGTCACAAAGTTAGTAAGCATCTGAGACCGAATTTTGACTCTTGTCTTCTTGACTCTGAGCTCATTACTCTATTGAATGTGCCACCTAGTTGCCTCTAAAGGACCTTAGAAACCATCTATTTTAATCCTGTCATTTTACAGATAAGGAAATAGCCCTAGAGAGATGAAATGATAACTAAGGTCTCACAGGTGGTAACTGTCAGAGCTGCTATTTGAACCCTAGTCCTCTGACTCTAGCTCCCCTTCCACTGTACCCTGTTGACACCAGCTTACCTTTCTGGCCATATTACAAACTATTCCTTTTTACACACTCTACATTCCAACCAAACTGTTCCCTAAAATCATTATGAACTGCATACCTTTCTGATCTATGCAGGCTATACCCCATGCCTTGAACAAATTTTCCCTTTATCTCCATCTATTCAAATCTTTCTCATCCTTCAAAGCCCAACTCATGCCTTACCCCTTCCCTTTCTTTTTTCCTTCCTTAGCTTCTTTCCTTCCTTCTTTCTCTTCCTTCCTTCATTTCCTTCTTCCAACCTTGTTTCCCTTCCTTCCTTCTTCCCCTAGTTCTTCTGTCCTCCACTCTTTTAGATGAAGTGACTTCTCTATTCCTCAAACCTTATTACAACTGTTTCTCTAGCTAGATCTTTACTTTACTCTTATCACATCCTAGTTTATGTTTTTCTCATTTGCCTACATATATACCCATTCCTAAAAGCAGAGTTTGTTTAAAATGTAGATTTTGTGCTTCAAGAAGAAGGCATTATTATTTTTCATCTCTAGACACCTTCTGCTTAGGGCAATTCCTTACACACAGTAGATATGTAATAAATAGTTATTGAACAAGGTAAGATAAGATAGGGTTAAGGAGAGAAGCCTTGTGGAGAATGTGAGTCTACATCAGATCTTGAAAGAAATGATGACTATGAGTTTGGGCAAGTGATGGCAAGGCATCAGATGATGAAAACAAGTATAAAGGAAAGGGGGCAGGAAAGAGGAAGATAAGAGAGAATGACCTAGAGGAGAAATGAAGTTGCAGAGGTATTCAATAAACCTAAAATACTTGATCAAAATCTGTAATTTTTGTTTTTGGTGAACATGATGACTGTCTTCCTGCGAAGCTGCTGTCTTCCACCCTCAGCCTCCTACTAGACACTCCAGTAGTACCTACCCTAGGCCTTGTGCTCCTAAGTTCACCATGACAAGTGGTGCCCAGACCAGCCACACACTAAATTCCAACCATCTACCCTGACTCATTCCCCTTCTTATTCCAGGAGCTATAATCAAATCAATGCTTTATTTCCTGAAAAAGTTCTTTAATCGTTCTATGACTCCATTCAACATTCCTAAGACACCTCTCCCTGGCCACTTCTTTCCTTTTTCTCCTATTAGAAAAATGTAGGCAGAAGGGAAAGAATCTGGAACTCAAAGTTTTAAAAATAAATGTTAAAAAAATGTTTTTTTTACATGCAACAGGGAAATAAGATATACATGCACTGGAGTATAGAAATCCATCTTGCCCTACTAGAAAGTTAGCGAGGGGGAAGGGAGGATATAAGAGAGAGCAGATTAGAGGAAGGAGTATTCAGTAGGCTTGCTATTTTGGGGTAGGGGAAAGACTGGGAGAAAAATCTGTAACTCAAAATCTTGTGGAAATGAATGTTGAAAACTAAAAATAAATAAATAAATTGGAAAAAGAAAAGAAAAATGTAGGCTCCATGAAAGCAGGTCTTACTTCTTGTATTTGTATCCCTAGAGCTGATTACAGTGTCTGGCAAATAGTAAGTGGTTAATAAATGCTTTTTTCACCATTCATTCATTACTAATTCAGTTTATTCAGATTAAAACCGTTCTATAGCTCATAATCCTGCAGAGGTGACCCTGTGTTCTTAGACTATACTAATAGAATACAATCCAAGTCCTACCAAACTGGAAAGACTTCAGATATGGGCTCAGTGAAAGACTGTATGTTTGTTAACCAAGGGCTGGCCTAATTAAATTCAGAGAGATTCATCACTCCTCTGGTGACAAGCAATGAATTTTTTACTCACAGCAACTCTCAAAGAATGCAAGCTCTCTTGTAGTGAACAGAGTACTGGGTTTACAGTTGGAAAGACTTTAAATCCCGTCTTAGACTCTTGCTAGCTATGGGACCCTGGACAATTATTTGCTTAGATGCTGTAAGCACCTACCTCAGGAGATTATGAAAATCAAAGGCTAAGTACCAAGTGGAATCCAAACCTCACTTTGGCATTCAGGTCCTCTCTAAATTGTCCTCCATAATAATAGGTCACATTTATTTAGTTCTTTAAAGTCTGCAAGGCCCTTGTTGTCTGATTTGATCCTTACAGCAACAACATTGAAACATCGGTGTGCCGTGTACTGGGCTAAGTATAAACATTATCTCATCTGAGACGCACAACAACCACGGGAGGTAGGTGCTGTTATTGTCCTCATTATACAATTGAGGAACCTGAGACAAAGAGAGGTTAAGTGACTTGTCCAGGGTTACACAGCTAGTAAGTGCCTGAGGTGAATCTGAATTCAGGTTTTCCTGATTCCCAGGCACAGCATCACCAACTACCTTACAACAGCTCTGTTAGATAGTTGCTATTATTATATTTATTTTGCAGATGAGTAAACTGAGGCTGAAAGTATGAAGTGACTTGCCCAGGGTCACACAATTAGTAAGTGTCGGAAGCTGAATTTGAACTCAGGTTCTCCAGACTCCAGGTCCGATGTTCTATCCACTGTGCCATCTAGCTGCCACTGAACTTAGCTCTTTCATGCCCAAGTCCAGTGTTCAATCTACTATGCCACCAGCTACTTAATATAGAGTCATGCTTGGTTTTTGAGCAAGGGAAAGTTATGATGATGAGCAGTGTGAAGGGTAGACTGTATTAGAAGGAAAAGAGACAAAAGTCCAGCTTGCAATAACTTAGGCACAGACCCAGTGGCAGAGGAGATTCAGAGAAAGTGATAACTCTAAGAAATATTGAGTAGGAATAATTGGGAGACTGTGATGAGTGACTAGAGACAGGGCAGTAAAGGAGAGAGGGGAGCTAAAGATGATTCCATTGGTTCAGGCTTAGAGTCTCGAGCAGAGAATAATGCCACTGAAAATAAGAGGAAACAGGGGAAAAGTGCTAGCTTGAGGAGGTGAGGGAAAAGCATGGGTTAATTTTTGGAGATGTGCAGTCTTAGCTGTCAGCAGGACATTCAAATGATGCAGATTTGCCTTGCTGTAATTTAAACAAATTTCTGGTTTTCTTGACTTCTGTGGAGATAGATAACCACTGGTTATCACTGTTGGTAAAATATACCTTCATGTATTGGAAGGCAGTAGTTAAGTCATTACCTTCATAAAAGCACTCAGCCGCAAGCCCTTCTGAACTCAGGAGCTGAGAAGTTCTTTGTGAGAAAGTGATGTTGCAGGATAAAGAAAAATGACTGGGGGCTGAGAGGCATTGGTAAGAGAGTAGAAAAGACACAGTTTGTGGACCCAGGATCATTTTTTTTTTTCAAGCCTATGTACTGACACCTATATGTTGACAATTATATTAAAGCTATTTATAGCTTTATTCTCTTCATAGAGAATCTAATTCACCATTTCTGGGTTGAGGGCAGCTGATAGAAATTACAAAAAAAAACCATTGAAGTCTCCCCAGGAAAACAAAAGTAAGTTTTTCTCCACTTAGGCTGTGTTCTCTAACAAAAGAAAAAGAAAAAATAAATGAGATGACTGCATCCCCCATCTCTGTTCTGTTTACCTTTTTAAAAAAAGGAATTTAGATTTTTCTTTCATATAATTAAACCTTATCGATTTAAAATATTTTAAGCTTAAAGAGGGACCAATTTGATGCATTATTGGCACACAGTGTTAACTTATAGCATAGAGATAAAAGTTGATCTTTGGATCGGTCTAATAAAAAGTACAAGGTCAAAGGTTGAAAAAAGCCTGGAGCACATAAGAAAGATGTACCCTGACCTTTGTGTCCAACAATTTCAGACATGCAATGAATCACTGATAAGTCAAATGCAGATGTAAGAGGTAAGCTTATTTTTTCTCCTGCCCTAGCTGAAAGGAGTGATTGTAAATGTTTTCTAGACAATTCAGGTTGAGGGCCTCTGAGATGAGGTAAATTACCCTCTATGTCCTCTGATGGAGAAGATCTGGTTGTTTTAAAATCTATCGTCCCTGAAACCTCTGAAGTAGGCTCAAGCATGCTGCATTGATGATACTGGTATCTGGAAAAAATGGAATGAAAACAATAATTTCAAAGGACTCATGGTGAAAAATGCTATCTGTCTCCAGAGAACTGATGAATGCTGAGCACAGATTGAAACATCTTTTTTAACTTTGTTTTTCTTGCTTTATTTTTGAAATGTGGCTATTATGGAAATGTTTTGCATGATTTCACACATGTAATAGATATCATATTGCTTCTTTTCAATGGGTAGGGGAACTCAAAATAAATAAATAAAAATAAACCCCCAAAATGGAGTGAAAAGAACAGTAAAAATCTTTGATGTAGACGTTTGGTCCATTTTATTTAATTTGTTACATGCCTATTATGTGTAAGATACTGCATAGCACCCTTAAGATACAAGAACAAAAAATGGAATAGTCTCTGTTTTAAGGAACCTGGATTCTTTTGGGGGCAATACAATCCACTGTGAGAAAAGGAAGATTACAGTATTAGGCTATTAGAGTATATCAAGCTTAGTAATATAGAACGTGGCTCCTGAAAAAGGATAGTTTGCTGAATTTGGATTAGTTACTACATGTTCTTCATGCTATAATTGCAATGTATTAGCATTGAAAGTTACCTCTTAAGCCACAAAAAAAAAAAAATAGGACTGGGCAATCACATTTCAGGAGTGCTGGAAAGGCCCTTGGAAGGATTACTAGGTTGGAGATGGCCTGGCATCCTATGTATTTCATCTCATATTCCATTTTATTTTTCTTCAGAGAATCAGGAATCTGGAAACATAAGATAGACTGTAAATTTAAATTCTTCTTGGAAATTGGTGATCATTCTTCTTTTAGGGATAGGGACTGGACCTGTGATTTCACCGGTAGAGGAAATTCGTGTTAAGGAAATTCTCTCCAACAATATAATTTGATGCCTTCTTTACAACTTAAAGTCTTAAGAGAGCTGTCTGGTGCATCAGGGTCACACAGTCAGTATGTATCACAGGTGGGACTTGAACCCAGGCCTTCCTGGTTCAAAAGCTTCGTCAGTATTTCAGAGGTTCTATAATTTCATGAATGTGGGAACCCTATATCTTAATTCATGGTTTTGTAAGTTATTACAACCAAAACACTTCCTTACCATAGTCAGGCTTCCCATGATGCATCCTGTGATGACAGGCACACAGTCCATCACTCAAAGACTTTTAGGCTTGCTAAGACCCATTAAAGTTGATGCTCCTCTGGTATAATGACCATTGAGAACTCAGAGTCACATCCACACCATGACACAGCACTGGAATAGGCATGCATCCCCCCCTTTAGGGGAAGGAGGGTGACAATACAAATGTGATTGTTATACTTGCTTGGCTAAAAAAAAATCACGTTTCCTCTTTAGCCCTGAAAATATGACATTACTGAGAGATCAGTTGGAGGATAGAGCATATAAGGCAGCAGCATTATAAATGAGCAGAGCAGCCTTTACTTCAAGTTTATCCTGCTCCGTCAGGTTTATCTGGTGAGATTAATAGCAGCAGTGCCAGATTGTCTTCTCATGTCACTAATGCAGGCTCCCACAGAGCAACTTGAAGGGAAAATATGGCTCAATACGTTTTTTTCATTGACTCTATGGAAATACTTGTTTTGTTTCTGGCCTAGTGAAGCAAGGGAGACAGAGAACAGCAGACTATGTTAAATAGTGAACAACCTGGGCAAAGAAGCTCTGTAATTCCGTGTTTGGTAAAGCAGTTAGCTCAATAAGTCAAATATTGTCAACTATTAATTATTCAAGTTGATGAGGGATATGAATTGGCATGGGCTGCCTTAAAATACAGTAAATCATGAGCATATGTGAATTAGGTATCTTGTCATAGAATGTCTTAGTTTTTACATTTGAACTTAGATTTTAGAAGTTTGGAAACATATAAGGAACACATCTGTGAATTACTACAAATCCTATACCAGCTTAACCAGGGAAAACCACTATGATTTTTGTATGTTTGATTAGTAGTATGATAACTGAAAGTCATGCATTTGGAACACCTCTCAAAAAATTAGACAAGTGGTATCAAATCTCAGTACAATGTGGCGAATTTGTATAAGATGAAGAAGAAACTGTCCATAAAAGTGATGAATTTAGAATCCCCCTTCCTTTTTCGTCCACTGCCCTTAGATGTGTGTACTAGTTCAGAGCAAGAGAAGTTGGGCAATAAGAGGGACAGTGATAATATAGGATAGTTCAGTTTATATATTTTTTTGTCTCGAGATGACAGCACTCACAGTAGAGGTACCCCAGTACATCCTTTCCTTCCATTCTTGGTACCTATATCATATTGGACAATTTCTAAAGATTCCAAATTACCCATATCTACTAAAAGTCAGGGCTTCACATATACAATGTGATTAGATTAGCTTGCATACAAGTCTTTCTACTCTCCTGTTCTCATCCTTCCTTCAGAAGAACCTTACTCATACACAGGTCTGATCATGACTCTCCTCTGCTGAAAAATCTTTAGAATACTTTTTCTCTGACATGGTAATAGTGGAGAGAATGCTAGATTTGGAGTCAGAGAACTGAGGTTCAAATCCCAGCTCTACTATTTATTTATGTTTAAATAGTACCACAATAATAAGTATTGTTTTGTAAATAGTACTACTTTTGCCCATGTGACCTTAGATAAATATTTTTTCTTCTGTGAACCTGTAATGGTAATGGTAATTTGAAGATCTTCCCTGCCCCTTAATAAGCCTAAGGGAATTTGAAGACCTTCCTTGCTTTGAAAACAAACTCTGCCCCCTAATAGACTGAATGTAATCACATGGAGCCTGTGGTGGGATGAGTTTGCTGAAGGATGGAGTAGACCTCACCGGAAGCTGGGAATCAGAACAGCTAGATGGTAGAAGGAGAGAGGATGGCAGGCAAGCAGACAGTTAGGCTTGTGAGTAAATGTTGGTTTGTGGGAAGGCTAAAGGATTCTATGGTTCTTTGTGCTGTTGTGGCTCATTAACTTCTTTACTACTATGATGGAATCAACTTACTGGTTTTAGGATTTGGTTTTCTGGTATCTGAAAAATGTTTTGCTTCTGTCTTCTATATAGAAAGTCTGTTATAGTTTGTGACTGAACACCATGTGGGCATATTTATAGTGACCATGGTTGCTGTGAATATTGCATTGGCACTGCAGAACCTCAGTTTACTTAACTATAAAATGGAGGAATTGTAGTGTTGATCTCTAAAGTCCCTTCTAGCTCTAAATTAATGTCACTTAACTTTCCTCAGCCTCGGTTTACTCATCTACAAAATGGGGATAATAATATCACCTAATAGCAAGGTTTTTGTAAGAATCAAATGAGACTACCAATCCATTAATCAATAAAAATTTATTTAGTACCTATTATGTGCCAGTCACTGTACCAGCCTTAAAGTTCTCAATAAATAGTAGCTATTATGATGATGGTTCTTTTCCTAGGCCTTGGGGCATCTAAGTGGCACAGTGGATAGAATGTCAGACCTGGAGTCAGGAAGATTCATATTTCTTAGTTCAAATCTGGCCTCAGACACTTACTGTGTGACCCTGGGCAAGTCACTTAACCCTGTTTGCTTCAGTTTCCTCATCTGTGAAATGAGCTGGAGAAGGAGATGGCAAACTACTCCAGTATCTTTGCCAAGAAAATCCCAAATGGGGTCATAAAGAGTTGGATATGACTGAAACAGCTAAAGAACAACAAAATCCAAGTCCATCCATGAACTGGTCCTACTTTTCCAATTGTATCTCATATTACTTCCCTCCAACAGACAATAGTGCTATTCACTGTCCCCCCAATAGGAGCTGTACTTACTCTGTGCCTCACAGCCCATTTGTTTCCCATGCTGACTGTCCCTCATAGAAATCTATGGAGTTTTTAAAGTCCAACTCAAGTGCAAGTTACCTATTAAGTCTTTGGTCATTCACTGTGTCACTAATAACCTTCCCTCTTAATCATAATTAGCATTTAGTCAGTGCTTTAGCACTTTTTATGATGGGACCTACAGAGGGTCTGGACCGTGATTTCATAAGCAGGGGAAATTCCTGGTGAGGAAAACTCCCTTCACAAGTGCAGATCTGCTATAGTTTGGCAAGTTGGGGCACTATGAGGTTAAATGATCACACAATCAGTACATGTCAGAGACTTGAACTTAGACCTTTCTGACTATGAGATCAGTCCTTTATCCAACATGCCAAACTGTGTCATAGTTCACATTTTAAAAAATTCTCACTATATTTATCAATTAATAGTCTACACTGCAATTGTATGCACTTTGAAATTTTTAAAAAGGTTTTTAAATGATCTTAACAAAGAAAATGTCCCTGCCCACCAACCCACTTCCCTCATCCCCCAGGTAGAAGCCTTCTCTTATAACAAACATAGACAAGAAAAGCAAACCAAGATATGGCCACATCTTAGAATTCATGTCTGCTTCAGCATGGCTAGTTCATCACCTCTCTCCTAGGAAGTGCAAAATATGCATCATGACCATGAAAATGTGATGAGAAAGCAACTCTAAAGGGCCTCAGAACTTTGAATAAATTGGCAACCAATTGTTATTTCAAAAGATTGCAGATGAATTAACTAGTTTTGTGTCTTACCTCACTACCAGACTGCAAGTTCCTTCAGCTTTGAAACCATGTCTTATCTAAGCCTTGCATCACTTTTGGCATTTAACAGTTCTCTGAACAAAGTTGACATTTAATAAATATTTGTTAAATGAATGAAGAGAGAGGGGGGGTAATCATAATTGTTTACAAAAGGAAAAAAGAACATCAATTGAAAAAAATTTAAATATGCAAAAGACACTGGGAGAAAGTTCAGAAAAGGACCCAGTCAGGGCAATGTTGGTCCTGCTACATTAAATTTAACATATACTACTTAAAACACTCAAGCTACACATAACCAACATTCAATTTCATATATAAATTTGTTTTTCTGTTCTTCTTTGTATATAGAAAAGCTATATGTCAAGTTCATAATAAAAATAAAAGACATTTTAAAAAGAGAGACAGGATGGTATGATAGTAAAAAATGCTAGTTTTGGAGTCAGGGGATATTATTGAAATCCCAGCTCTGCTACTTACTTTTGTAAATATGGACATGTCACATTCTCTTGGCCTCAGTTTCCTCAAATGAAAATGAGAGCCTTACTAGATGACCTCTAAAAACATTTCTAGCTCTAAATCTATAATCCTGTGACCTGAGTTTATACATTTTGATCTCATGATGGCAATTTGTACCCAGAATATCTCCTTTACAATCCCTTCCACCCTCATGTACTATAGAATCAGTTTTATCTTCAAGAAAAATCTCAATCTACCTAAATCCATCCTACAATCCTAATAAATCCAATCCCTAATCTAAGTACTCTTTAATGAGTATGATTCCTAGGTGTTAAAGATTGTTGTTATTTTTTGTCCTTCTTTCTCAAAGAGGACCATTGACATTAGGAGGCTGATGTCTTGACTTGTGAATGAATTGGATTTGAGTGAGGCAGTTGTGCAAAGTCATCAACCTCGTTCTCTGCTCTGGTCACTAAAGTCCAGCGTCAAGACAAAGGTCGATAAACCTGGCAAAGAGCTACCGCTAGAGTGGGGCTTTATCTTAAACTCTGAGGTGGGCTGTCAGTGTTTTCAACATTGTTGATAACAATGATGTCTCAATCAATGACTAATCAGTATAGCCATCTGGAGAAGGGGGGAAGAAAAAAAAAAGAAATTTACATGATAAATTTATCATATATTTAAAAGGAATAGCAAGTTATACATAATAGATTTGCAATTTCATGTGCAATCATCTTTTTTATTTTTCTACTATTTTCTACTATATTTCTATATAAATTCTTGTTTTATTACATAAATTTAAAAAAAAGAGCATGAGGTCCAGAGTCAAAGGACGTGGGTTCAAATCCTACCTCTGATGCTTATTGACTGCATGATCTTGGGCAAGCCACTTAACTTTTGGGGGCTTCAGTTTCCTAATATGCAAAACAATGGGGTTGGAGTAGATGGTTTCTAAGGTCCCTTCCTATTCTAGATCTGTGTTTCTATGATTCTCATTGAAAACTATGCATATATGCAAGAGCATGGACAATATTTGAGTCCCTGACCCCAAGCTGAGCTAAATCTTACTATAAACATGTATTACAGAGAAATGCATTTTTTTCAAGGTTCAAAACAAAAAAGAAACATGAGGCAGGGGCATGGAAGAAAACACAAAGGATATAGAAAAAGCAGGTTGATGGATAGAGAACATAGCTCCTCAAGAATGGCAGCCTGTCCAGGAATTTATGTTTTAGAGGGTTATTCAGAATGTGAAAAAAAAAGACAAAAATAAGAGCCTAAGATTAGTTTCAAAGGCAAATCTTAAACCAATTTCCAACGGAGGACTTTGCATTTCCCAAGCCATTTTGAATCTAGCATCTTATACTTCAATATGGATTACTAAACTAAAAGTAGTGGGAAATCTTAAAGAAATCATAATTCACCCTCCAGAATGGTGTTACTGTATATTCCCCTGCATAAATATCACTCAACAACGCTATATAAAAAATATAATATTCTTTCAGCCCCAAACACGGTAGAATAAACCTAGAGCTCTAAGTGGTTGAACCTGATAATGATAGCTTGTCAAACCTCTTGGTATCTAAATTATAACAATGCTGTCTGAAGGCATTCACTTTAAAGTTAACTTTTTCACTAGTTCTTTAACAGGCTATGTAGTCAAACTTTATTACCATTGTAATATCTTCTATTTAAGGATCTCAGGCAGCTTTACAAAGGAGTTAAGGCAGTTATGTGGTACAGTAGATAGAGTGCTGGGCCTAGCTCCAGGAAGTCTTAAGTTCCAATCCATCCTCCGACACTTACCAGCTTTGTTACTCTAGGCATGTCACTTAACACCATTTGCCTCAGTTTCCTCATCTGTAAATGAACTGGAGAAGGAAATGCCAAACCTCTCCAGTATTCTTGCCAAGAAAACCCCAAAGGGGGTCACAAAGAGTTGGACATGAATGAATAACAAAGATATATTAGCATCTTATTTCAGTCGACTAAATGTGGAATGTTGAGTTTGGAACAATGACTTCTCTTGCTAAGGTAGACTTTGGATGGCCTTCTACTTTATACTTATGTGGATGAACCCCTCTCTTTACATTTGTGGGTACTGTTATGAGATGTAAGAAGTTAACCCCTGGAATTTAAGGAAAAGAGATACTGTGTCTGTATGATATACTGACTGACCTGGAAATGCATGCAAATGACCCATACAAGTAGTCTTGTGTACTAACAGGTCCGTACCACACATAAACTCAGAAAGAGAGACCTACCTAAAAGAACCTCAAAGAAGGAGGGAGACAGGATGGGAGATTTGGAGACTGAATAATAGAAAGCAAGAATGTGGCCCTGGCCTCACTAAAAAAGAAAGAGGCCCACACCATTTGGATGATCCAAAAGAGGAAGAAGGATCGGCACATAAATTCTGAAGTCCAGAACTCTATTAACTACAGTTTCTGAATAACACCTCATACACAAAAATGTATGTTGGATGAGAGGATGTAAGTACCTATTACCTACTCAACACTCCAGTGTCTCTTTCTTGCCTTTAGAATAAAATTAACTTCCTTGGCTTTTAAAGTCCTTCACAATGTAGTTCCAGACTACTTCTCTACACTGATCCCATATTACTTTCTTCAAGCACTCTATGCTTGACAAATTGGCCCATTTGTTGTTCCCCCAAACAACATTCTATCTCCTAGTGATGCCTTTGTATAGGCTACTCCACCTATTCTAGGCTCCATGGCCACCTCTCTAACTATGATGCTATTTTGTCTCTCTGCCCTTAAATTATGGTGAACAGAAATCCACTTTTATTCTGGGTTATGCTTTTGGCTTCTACACTGATATTCAATCTATTAATGTGATTCAATGAAACAAAGAAAGAGAAAAACAGAAGAAAGAAAGAAAGAAAGAGAGAAAGAAAGAAAGAAAGGAAGAAAAGAAGGAAGGAAGACAGAAAGAAAGAAAGAAAGAAAGAAAGAAAGAAAGAAAGAAAGGAAGGAAGAAAGGAAGAAAAGAAGGAAGGAAGACAGAAAGAAAGAAAGAAAGAAAGAAAGAAAGAAAGAAAGAAAGAAAGAAAGAAAGAAACAAAGAAAGGAAGGAAGGAAGGAAGGAAGGAAGGAAGAAAAGAAGGAAGGAAGACAGAAAGAAAGAAAGAAAGAAAGAAAGAAAGAAAGAAAGAAAGAAAGAAAGAAAGAAAGGAAGGAAGGAAGGAAGGAAGGATGGAAGGGAGGGAAGAAGAAAGAAAGGAAGAAAGAAAGGAAGGAAGGAAGAAAGGAAGGGAGGGAGGAAGAAAGAAAGGAAGGAAGAAAGGAAGGGAGGGAGGAAGAAAGAAAGGAAGGAAGGAAGAAAGAAAGAAAGGAAGGAAGAAAAGAAGGAAGGAAGAAAGAAAGAAAGAAAGAAAGAAAGAAAGAAAGAAAGAAAGAAAG
>NW_027187347.1:4487051-4488979 GCF_028583685.1 Petaurus breviceps papuanus
AAGAAAGAAAGAAAGAAAGAAAGAAAGAAAGAAAGAAAGAAAGAAAGAAAGAAAGAAAGAAAGAAAGAAAGATAGATAGAAAGAAAGGAAGGAAGGAAGGGAGGGAGGGAGGGAGGGAGGAAGAAAGAAAGGAAGGAAGGAAGGAAGGAAGGAAGGAAGGAAGGAAGGAAGGAAGGAAGGGAGGGAGGAAGAAAGGAAGGAAGGAAGGAAGAAAGAAAGAAAGAAAGAAAGAGAAAGAAGGAAAGGAAAGGAAGAAAGAAAGAAAGGAGGGAAGGAAGGAGGAGAAAGAAAGGAATGAAGGAAAAGAAAAAGAGGGAAGAAAGAAGAGATGAAGGAAGGAAAGAAGAAAAAGAAAGGAAAAAAAGGAATGAAGGAAAGAAACAAAATAGGAAGGGAGGGAGAAGATAGGAAGAGAAACAGGAAGGAAGGAAGATAATGAAAGAACAAAAGAATGAGAGAGAGAAAGAAAAAAAGATTCTATTGTGTATTAGTCCTACCTCAATTTACCAAGACCTCCTCAGCCTTTCTAATTTCTATCCATTGCTTTCTGTAATATAGAAGAACCCGTCACAATCAATTTCTTTTAGACCTTCTCCCTAATTTAGTTTGAGATTTCTTTCATTGTTCTTGGGCACAATGTCCACACTTCTTGTGGCTACATTAAGACTCTGCCACATGGAAGGGTGGTTTTTAATGATATCATTGTTTTCATGAGATGCAAATCCATATTATCCTTCAATAACCATATTGAAGGATAATTGTGCGAAAGAAGCATAACAACAACAACAAAGTATGCTGTTTCTTTGTAAACTTAGGTTCCAAGATCTTAGGGTTGGTTGTTTAATTTAAGAAGATCAAGAGAATATAAGGAGAAGATTGTAGGGATCTCTTTCGGGTCCATGACTTACTAAGATTGAACATATTTTTCTATCCATTTAAAAACATTTATATTTCTAGAGGTCAGTGAATAGAGCACTGGCCCTGGAGTCAGGAGGCCCTGAGTTCAAATTTGGCCTTAGACACTTAACACTTACTGTGTGTGACCTTGGGCAAGTCACTTAACCCCAATTTTCCTGCCTTCTCCCTCATATATATATATATAAAATCACTGCATAGTTATAAATTACAAACTTTTCTGTAAATTTAAGAGGAAGGGAATACATCATTCACACATGGCATCAGGTGTCAGTATACTGTAGTACCATCTGAATGTTCAACTATTTTTCCAGGGATCACACCAATTTTGGGACCTGCTCCCCAGCTAAGGACCCAACTACTTTTGGTCTATGGATCCGGTTTCTTTATGCCTGGGGTTCAGTGGCAATAAGCAAGTTGTTTTATGCTTCTTGGATTTCTCTCCACTGTGTCAGGTATAGCATTATTCACAAAATGGGTACTTGTTGACAGTATGTGTTACTAGAAAAATGACTGACGGTATAAAAGAAAATCTAATTTGAAAAAGAAACAAAATAAGGCCAGACTGTTAGAAAATAGGGATTCTAGTCTGGACTTTTCTGTCCACAAGCTGTGTGACTCTGGGGAAATCACAGCTTCTTTTGGCCTAAGTTTCTCTCCTGTAATATGAGGGAATTAGATCAGATAACGTCTAAGGTCTTTTCAAACTCTGACATTCCATGAGGAACTCTCTAATCATGTGATCTGGAAAAAGGGTTTAGTCATTTAATTTTTCTTAACGTTGCTTTTGAAATACAACATTGCTTTTAAAACAAGAATGCACTCATTTTTTACTTCTTATGCTATGGCTGGTATAGGGGGAAATATGGAATAAGACTGAAGGTCACAAATTTTTACATTCAAGTTCCTGTGTACATAAAATAAACTGAAGGAAAGAAGGAAAGGGGGGGAGAGACAGAGACAGAGAGAGGAGAGAGAGAGAGAGAGAGAGAGAGAGAGAGAGAGAGAGAGAG
>NW_027187347.1:4489079-4493948 GCF_028583685.1 Petaurus breviceps papuanus
GGTGGAGGGACTTTGTGAGTGTGATAAGAAAAATAAAAAAAAGAGAGAGAGAAAGGAAGAGAAGAGAGAGAAAGGGAGGAAGGAAGAAGAGAGGGAAAGGGAAAACTAGGACCAAAGCTCTTCCGATCTGCGCTAGAGCTTTAGAGAGAGAGAGAGAGAGAGAGAGAGAGAGAAGAAAAAAAGAAAGGAAAGAAGGAAGGAAAGAAAGCTATATATAATAAAAGTCAGCTGTCACAAGTCCATCTAAAAGTCCAAAGGGTATAAAAGAAACAGGTCTATAACACAGCCACTTGAACGGAGGCCCTCTCTTTACCCTCTCTCAGCATACAACATTTACAGGTATGTAGTTACATAGTGAATGATTAATAAGACTGAAGACTATCTGGCATACTCTCTGTTTTTTGTGCTCAATTCAGAGAAATGCATGTGTGTATACGGATATATGTATGTATGTTTATATATAGGTGTGTGTGTGCATAGGTGTATGTGTATATGTATGTGTGTATATATATATGTGTGTGTGTAGGTATATGTGTGTATGTACATATACATACATCTACACACACATACATATAAATATATTTTTTTTCTCCCTAAACAGGATCATGGCACACAAAGTGATTCAAGTGGCCCTGTGCACATCCCTGATCATAGGTAAGATCTGACTTCCTCTGATTTACCAGACATTTTAGCCGCTTAGTGACTTTCCTTTGTCTTTTTAAGAAGGGTTCATAGTTAAACCTTGCCTCTATACTTATTGCACAGTAAGATATTGGATTTAAAGGTGGAAGGAACATCACTCATTAAACTGTTCATTTTATAAATGTGAAAACTGAGGCTTGGAAAAATGCGGTGGCTTACTTAACTTAGCACAGTAATTGATAAAACCAGTAGCTGAACCTTTGCCTCCAAGTTCAGCTTACTTTTTTATTGCCCATAGAGCAATCCTGAAGCATAGTAGTATTTCAGCTTCTATAATTTTTGCTTTTGGGTAGAGGCAATGTAGTACAATGGTAGGAGTTATTGGCTCTGGAATCAGAAGATTTGGGTTCAAATCCTTGCCTCTGTGACTTAAAGAAAGTCACAACTTGCCTGGGCCTCAGTTTCTCCTTCTGTAGCATAAGTAGGTTGTATCAGCTGAACCTCCAGCTCAAGTTATATAATTGTTTCTCTTGATTTTGATCATGGGTTTCATGTTGTTGTTGTTCAGACGTTTCTGGTCATGTCGGACTCTTTGTGCCTGTTTGGGGTTTTTCTTGACAAAGATCCTTGAGTGGTTTACCTTTTCCTTCTCCAGATCATTTTACAGATGAGGAAGCTGAGGCAAAGAAAGTTAAGTGATTTGCCCAGAGTCACAGAGCCAATAAATGTGGTTTTCATGGTTGTTTTATATTATTAAGTTGGTTCTAGATATCACTAACTTTGTGTCATAGTTTTCTCCCAATATCATTGTGAAGGGCGGGGAAAGAAAATTGGTCTCATTTCTAAGGAACTCTCCTTCATCTCTGGATGCTAAAATACCTCGCAGAAACTGAACTTAGCTGATTTTACAGTACAATTATCTAGAGACCTCAGACTAGTTAGGAGCATGAATTCATTAGCCTTCACCACACCTTGTGGTCCTCAGGACAGGTGTTTTACAGATGAACAAGGGAGATAACAAAAAAGGCCAAGTGATTTGCTGCCAAAACCTAAAAAGAAGTCACTTGCTCAGCTGTGGACTGAATGAATGAAATGTCTTTGAAACACAGATTGTTGCCCTAATCCTTAAACCACAAGGTCATTTGCTTTCCTTTAAAGCCAAATCTGAAAATATTTACAAAAGTGTTTGTTGTAGATTTGTACTAGAGTTGAATTTCCGCAGTGCAGCTATGAATGTTGCCAACCAAGACACTTAATACATAGTAAATAACTACTGTAAGGTTAGCTCAGGATGCATTAAGGAAAAATATCTACTGCTTGAAGTCTGACTTCATAAAATAGCTTGCTTTAGCCCTGAGCAGGTGAATATTTATTTGTGTACAAAGAATTTCCATCAGGTGTGAGAGCACATTTGATATTCTGAAATAAACTATCGAGAAAGTGTTGGCCAGTGCACAGGGAGTACAAATATACCCATATACACACAGCACACATAATTTTTCTGCAGGGTTATCAGATATCACCTCCAGAAGAAGAAATTGAGGCTTATTCAATGTAAGTGAGTTTCCAAGGACTGAAATCAAGTATTACAAATCAAACTCGGGGACTGCATTGTAACGCAGAAATGCCACATTTTGGCTTGGCCAGTGAGCCATGCAGTTTGACTTTACTATTGGTGATAAAGAATGATTGCATTGCTCTAACAGCATGTCTTGTCCACATTTACCCATGAGAACTGTGGAATCAAGTATCTCTGGGAAAAAGGAAATGGTTGGTTAAATACTTCACCAGATTTTCTTAAAGATCTGGACTAAATGAACAGGGTTACCTAACCATGATATTTACTTACTGCAGGCTCAAGCTGGTTAAAAGCTCAATCAATTTCAGTAAACTAATTAGACAACAATAAGAAAAACAGTTCCTGTGTTTGAATTCAGTTAAAGAACAAGGAGACAGACAAGAACTGGGGCACATTTAACCTTTTTTTGCTAATTCCTCCAAGTGTATTAAGCCTCAAGAAGAGGAAAAGGATGTCTCTGAGAGATGCACAATGCACTTTAATAAAGGTTGCTACTTGCCCAAGGTCACACATAAGTGTCAGAGGACAGATTTGAGCTCATCTTCTTGGCACTCTTTACAGAATTCTATCTACTGTGCCACTCAGCATTCACAAGCCAAAAAGAAGAGCCCTTTAAATTACTGGTATATCTGTGAGGTCATGGCAGGGATAGCAGAAAAGGATTTTCACCATGCCTCAGAACGAGATTTGTTTTAATAGATATTACATTCTAGAGGTTCCATGTTGCGATGGAAGTTATTTACTTTACAATAAAGTCTTGATTTCAAATTCCAGCTCTACTGGTAACTCTCTGTATGATTTGAGTAAGTCTCTTAACCTCTTTGGGTCTGTTTCCTCTTCTGGAAAATAAGGGGCATTGGATTAGTTGACTTTGAAGATCCTGCCTAACATAATCCTTTGAATTGGTTTGATGGATATTTTAAAAGCATTGAATGTAAATGTAAAATGTAAAAACATTTACAAAAACATTATGCAACCTAAGAATAAGAGAAAACACGGAGAAATAAGTATTTCCATTTTGGTAAGAATAGTTTTTGAACCTATTTATCCATTCTTCCTGGGTGTATTTCTGCTTACTGTAAGTAGACAAGGTAAAGAGAAAAGTTTGTTATCAGTTTCTATGAAAGAATAAAAATAGTTATATCCACTGGCGTCACACAGTGAGTAAATGTCTGAGGGCAGATTTGAATTCCTGACACCAGGGCTTGTGCTCTATCCACTGTGCCACCTAGCTGTCGCGATCTGTGTGATTTGAAGGAAAAAACTTCTCCGAGGCTCAGTTTCCTTGTCTATAAAATGAAGGATGTGGAGATAAAACTAAATGTTCTCTAAGTCTCCTTTGTAGGCTAAGATCCAATGAAATGAAGCTAAAAAGCTGGGGGATGAAGTATGAGAGGAGGGTCCTGAGCCAGGGAATCAGCAGGGTTGTCTAGACAAGTGATTGTCAAACTCAAATAGATTTGAGTTTGACAACTAATCCTTACACAAGGATCCCTGCAGGTCACATATTTACTTAGGTCTAAAATGTAATGTTATCAATATTTTATTGTATTTTAATTTCATTAAATATTTCCCCATTATATTTTAATCTGGTTCTGGCTGTACGTGGGAGTGTGCGAGCCATGTGTTTGATGTTTCTGGTCTAGACCATGCAATAAAATAGCCTGTCTATGGCAGTGCTTCCTTTTAAGTATAGCCTTGAACATAATGCATTATATCTTAGTAGGATACTTGTAAGATTAAACAACTCAATTTCATACTTTAAGGGAAATCTATAGTCTAAGATCCTAAGTCAACAAAACAGATTTGGTAAGTTGTGCCTACTTGAATAATTGCTCCTAGATAATTCTACTCTAAAAGTTTATTGGGATTTAAGATTTATTGAGAGGCAGCTGTGATATAATGGACCAAGGAATGCTGGTTTCAAATCATGGCTCTGGCACATGCTAGCTCTGTCACTCTGGATAAGTCATTTAGCCAAATTATCTAAAGTCATTGACAGGTTTCTACCTGCCCTGGGAGAAGAGGTTTCCACATTGAGAGCTCTCTACTCTGTTGAAATTATAGATCCTTCATATATATATATACAATTTATCAGGTGATATGTAGGAGAGGATAACCCCTCCAATAAATCCCCAGTTCAATAGCTGATGTTGGCATAGAAGTGTTCTGTGTTCGCAAAGGCTGTGATAGGGATATGACACAATGGTTGGAGCCATCACAATGAGGCATTTAGTGATGATGGCAACCTTGGATTCTTGAAGGTCATTCCAGCCCTGGTGGTTCCTACAAAGATGGAAAGGCTGCATTTACTGACCCAGGAATTGACTGTATAAGTGTCATCCAGAAGGGATCAGTATAGCAAAATAGGGAGAGGCTTATTCTTGGGTTGGAAAAGTAGTGTTAATTTTTTCATTGTCTTTTAGAAACACAAAAACTGTCTACTAGGGTAGAAAGGAATTGGGCATTATGTCATTAGAAAGAAGTCCCATCACTTGAAATAGTTTATGTAAAGGTCTTTGCTAACCTTAAAATGCTATATAAATGTTACTTATTATTATCATCAAAATCATGGATCCTTAAATTAATAAAGTCTATAGAAAAAGGAATTTTTCTCCTTCTGTCCTTACCCTCCCTCCCTCCCTCCC
>NW_027187347.1:4494048-4583261 GCF_028583685.1 Petaurus breviceps papuanus
CCTTCCTTCCTTCTTCCTTCCTTCCTTCCTTCCTTCCTTCCTTCCTTCCTTCCTTCCTTCCTTCCTTCCTTCCTTCCTTCCTTCCTTCCTTCCATTCTTTCCTTCTCTCTCTTCTTCTTCTTCCTTCTCTCTCTCTCTGTACCTGCCTCTCTCATTCTCACTCCCTTCTCACCAATTTTGAGTAAAAAACTGCCCTCTACCAGTGTAGAGTAGGAAATACATTTATATAGTCTTAGAGAATTGCCTAGGACACTGAGAGATCAAATACCTTATACAGGGTCACATCAGCAATATAGGTTGAGGACAGTACTTAAACTCTGTTCTTCCTGACTCTGAGCCACTCTAAGTGGCTCTACAGCCACTGTCTCACTGTGCTTCTCCTCTCCTTCTGATATCCCTCCTGTACTCCATGATTTTTCCATCTTCTGCTTCTTGCTATTTTCCTCAATCTCCTTTAAGTTTCTTGATCTGATTTATCCTCAACTTTTTTTGGCTAAATACTTTTAAATCTCACAAACACTTTCAAAAGATACCAACCCTACCAACACCCCTAAACCCCACCCTCCTTTGACTTCTCTGTAGTGAGAGTTTTCTCTTTATTAAACAGAAATATTTATATAGGAATAGTCCTTGATAATTTTTTTTCATTTTTTTATACATCGTGAATTTATTTTATCAGGTTATTCCCCTTTAATTCTAATGGTTCACTTCAGTTTCTAATGTTCTCAAGAATTACATACACCAGGGTGGCTAGGTAGCCCAGTGAATAGAACAACGGCCCTGGAGTCAGGAGGACCTGGGTTCAGATGCGGCCTTAGACACTTAACACAAAAATTAGCTGTGTGACCTTGGGCAAGTCACTTAACCCCAATTGCCCTCCAAAAAACAACAAAAAAAGAATCACATACACACATATGTACATACAGCATTCATGTGTACATACACAGTTTGATTGTAAACAATCTTTAAAAGTGTATGATTAAGAATGAACCTTATGGATTTTATAGAAAGACCTTATATTCTACTTGGCATTGTTAGTCATGACCCTAAAGATTTTCCTTCTAGAAAGAAAACCTAAAGGGACCACTATCAAATAATGGAAAATATTTCCTTACTAGATCCATGATGAAAAATTCTTTCCACCTCCAGAGTGAGAACTGATGTACTCTGAGTGCAGATTGCAGCATACTTGATTTACTTTTTTATTTTTTTCTTGTTTTGTGTGTGTATGTATTTTCTTTTGTAACATGGATAATATTTAAACATATTTTACAAGACTTCATATGTATAATCAATATCATATTGCTTGCCTTTTCATTGGGTGGAGGAGGGGTGGGAGGGAGGGAGAAAATTTAGAACTCAAAAATTTTTTTAATGTGAAAAAAGAAAGAAAATATTCCCTTTCCTTATCATTGTGTTTTCTGTTAGATTGAGGAACTGCAGAATTTTGCCAGCTCTATATACCTTGAAGTAATCCCAGGGAACTAGGTAGATCTGTGTGGTGAGGGGTGTGTGTGTTGGATGGAAGGAGGAGGTAGAAAAAGAATGATTAAAACAAGTAAAAATAGAATTAAATAACCTCAAGTAATACTAACTTCCATTTACTTTTCAAAGTAACCAATATGTTACTATTCTTGTCAATAGAGCCAAAGTCCTAAAGTTAAAAGTTCATGTACAAACTAACAAACTATTTAGTATGAAAACACGCAGCCTGCCCCCTACTTCAATGCCCTTCTCCTTTTCTATTCTGTTTTTCTTCTCCTTTTGTCTCTTTTTCTTTCTAAAATCTTTTTCTTATTACATTTCACTTTTTCCTTTCTCCTTTTTTCCTTTCTCTTTTCATTCTCTATTTCCCATGTTTTCTTTCTTTTGTCTTCTTTTCATTTTGTTTCTCTTCTTCTCTTTCTCTTTTTTCTCTTTCTTTTTTTTTCTTTCTCTCATCTTCCCTAGGTTTTTCTTACTGTATACACACACACACACACACACACACACACACACACAGCCTCCCATTCTACTGTTTTGACAAAATTTATTGCTCTATTGGGTTAAATTACTTGCATGACTTAATTTTCCTCTAAATCTAGTCAAAATGGCTAAAACAGTTATGTTTTCAAACATTGGGCAAACTACCCTTTCTTCCTTAATTTTTAAGGACAAAGACCAAGAGCTAACAATGACAGGAAAAAGATAGGTATCCTATTCTTTTGAAATTCCCGAAGAACACATATTCATGTAACCCTTATATCAGAGGCTCTCCTTACATAGAAGGTCCACATATAATAGGAATTTTTCTCTGTTCTGGTTCAACCTATGGTCAGTTCAGTGGAAAAGTGGACAGAGTGCTGGTCCTGAAGGCAGCAAGACCCAAGTTCAAATCCGGCCTCAGGCACTAGTTACTAGTTATATGAGAACTCACTTAACCTCTGTCTTCCTCAGTTTCCTGACCTATAAAATGGGAATAATAATAGCACCAGTCTCTCAAGGTCATTATAAGGATCAAATGAGATAATATCTGTGAAGTACTTAGCATAGTATCTGGTACATAGTAGGTGCCTAATAAATGCTTTTTCCTTCCTGTTCTCCAACATTGAGCTCAGCTTGATAAGCTCAGAACCTAATTAACATCACTCAGAATGTTGTTACAAGCTTCCCTTGCAAATACATGGTTTACCAGATTCAAAGATTGAATAAATTTGTTTATATATCAAAGGGAAAAAATGGAACTCAGAGTTCAAGACAAATCCTAAAGTCTGCTTGTTGGTGACCTTCCCTTGGATGAAAAGAAGGAAGGAAGGGAGGAGGGGAAGAAAGAAAGAAGGAAAGAAAGGAGGGAGGGAGGAAGGAAGGAAGGAAGGAAGGAAGGAAGGAAGGAAGGAAGGGAGGGAGGGAGGGAGGAGAATTTATTAGACTACTATATGCCAAGCACTTTGCCATTATTATCAATTTTGATCCTCACAATAGCCCTGGGAGGTAGGTGCTATTATCTCCATTTTACAGTTGAGAAACCTCAGGCAGACTTTAAGTCAAGGATCACACAGAACTCAGCACAGTCTCAGTGACCCCTAGTCACACTGAGTATTCTCCTCTATTTTTGGCTCCTTAATACTCGACTCTTTGTCATTATTTAGCTCCAAGTCTCCTATGGCTCTCTGCATAACGTAGTTCTCAGAAAATAAGAGGGACATTGCTCCCTGTTGCTTCTTCCTGTGAAAGTTCTCCAATTGTCCTGGGTAGTCCCTCCAGTCACAGTTTTCAAGTCCTCTTCTTTTGCTCTTATGAAAGTGTCCCAACCAGAATCCAGTCCGTAGTTGTCCAACTCGTGTTATAGAGATAGGACTTGAATCCAGGTCTTCTGACATCAGATCTAGGGTTCTTTTTACTGCACTAACTGGGTCTTCTGACTATTACTATAACATTGCACTTGGGACCACATATGGCTTATGGTATGAGCTTTTATCTTCAAGTTTCATCTCCTCATGACTCAGATATAGTCAATTATATAGATTTTCAGGCATCTCTTTCAGAATGATCATATTTCATGATTAAATTAAATCTATTAATCTAGGCAGCTAGGTGGCATAGCTAATAGAGTGTGGATCTGGAGTCAGGAAGATATGAGTTCAAATCCAGCCTCAGTTGCCTACTATTATGTAAGCCTGGCAAGAAACTTAACCCTGTTGTCCTATAAGCTAGAGAAGGAAGTGGAAAACCGTTCTAATATCTTTGCCAAGAAAATTCCAAATGGGGTCACAAAGAGTCTGATATGACTGAAATGACTAAAGAAAACAAATCACATAAACTTTCCCCTAAATAATGGAAAGATAGAATAGGAATTGAGGCTGTCATCTCGTTAATGTAGGGAGCTACTCCCAGTGGAAGCCTTCCTCCATTAATTCAGGTTAGCATCTTCTCTGCAATTTATAGTGAAAACTGGTATGTTATATAACTTATCTAGATTCACAAAGAGGCAAAACATGAATCCATGTCATCCTATTCAGCGACTTTCTCTCTACCACACCATACTTTCTTTTTTTAAAGGAAGATGGAAGTGAATTCCCTTCCTTATCCAAAAATATACCTTCCATGACTCTCCTACTAGATCTGGGGGAGGTTCCCCACCTCTGTACTAGAATAATATGTACTTAAACCTTGGCATGTACACAACGATATTCATATGCATTTTATATATTTATTTGTTCAACACATGCATTTCTTTTCTCATATATCAGTCTCTATTAGTACTATTTGTAGCAGGCTGTAAATTCTTGGAATGTTAGAATTTTATCTGTTTAGCCATATATCTGTATAGTGATGTATAGTGCTGTATAGTACCATATAGCGCTTAGCATAGCACCAAGGAGAAGAATCAGTTTTTTGTTCACTAGATGGGTAGCACAAATATGTACGTTTTTAGAATCTTAGAGCTAGAGGGAGCCTTAGAGACAATCTAATCTAGTCATCTCATATTGTAGAGGAAAAATGAAGTCCAGAGAATTTAAATGACTTGAGTTCATATAATTAGTAGCATAGTAGACATGGGACATAGGTTTTCTAGGTCCCAATCCATTAGTCTTTTTACTACATTGTGACTTTTATGTGAAGATCAGTGATTAGTGAATTTGCCTTCCCTGTTCCTATGGCAAAGGGTGTGGCATGTCTCTGTTGGGCAGTGTTTGCCACAGAGGACATTCAGTGGAATAATAACGAATGGGTTGCTGCTTGATGCATATCTATTAAAAATTTATCATGATGTGAATGTGCATGCTCATGATTTTACAGAAAGTCAATTATCAGGTGTGTGTGTCTGAGACCATTTTCAGATGAAAACACCTAATTTAAAATACATATATATGAGAAAGCAAAGATGGACAGCTTACAACACAATGTGTATTTTTCATACAGACTTTCTTGAAACGAAAATTTATCATTACATATTTTGAATCCTCTCATGTTCTGCTATGCACATGCTATGCTTTTTTTTCTTTTCTTAACTTTGTATTTCCATTCTGATATTTAAGTTTATGATATGTTTTTTTTCTTTTCTCTATTATGTATTTGTGTTCTGGTGTTTGAGTCTAAAATAAAATTTAAAAAAAAAGAAAAGAAAAAAAAGATGGAAAACCAAGGACCCAGGGTTCAACCTATAACCGCATAATTTGTGCTCTGAAACTCAAAGTCCTGATCTCTTCCCTACTAACTTTCAAGTTTGACCAGGCATAAACAAAAGGGAGCAGAAATTTCTCAAATAGATAGAATCAGTGTGTTCTTATGTATTATTTGAGTTTAATTCCCCATGCTGCCACTGACTTACTTACACTGACCTTGGGCGAGTCATTTCAGATGTGTGTTAGTTTTATCATTTGTAAAATGAGATAATAAATACTACTTTCTGTCTGTCTCATGGGGGATATTTTCATAATCCTCAATTAATATTTATTGAGAAACCATTATGGGGTACACAATGCTGAGGTGGGTACTTCATTCTGAGAATAATATAGATCATATCAGTGAAATATTTTCTTCTACTAAAAAGAAATTTTGTGAAAAGGTAGAATTATTAGACTCTAAAATAGAAATATTATGCATTGTAAAGATTGTAATTCAGAGTCAGTCTTTATATAATATCACTTTTTTTGGTGGGGGGATAAATATATCACACAATGAGAAAAAATGTCAGCATCTAGTTTGCTTTAACTTCTTTTCATTTCTGAGGAACAAGATTATTAGCAATTATTGCATTTTCTTTTCCTGAATTTAAGGTTAGAACCTAAACAAAATCAATTTAAGAAATGTACATTATATGATACATGTACTTGGCTGAATTCATACTTTTTGGAAAAGCACAACAATGTTGAAGAAGAAGAATGTATGTACACATACGTCCCACTTTTCTAATTATTTGTATAAATACACTTATTGTATATATACTATTGTTAATATATGTATATATACAGACATTTATGTGTATAGATATAAATATGCACATACATGTATACATACCAGGACCAATATATAGTACACATGCTGGTCCTTGAAAACCCAAGACTTAATCACAGGAAAAGGACCAATAATAAGGTGTTAAACTAACTATAAATATTTAACCAGGCCAGGTAATCTTTTTATGAGATACAAATAAGTCCCTTGAGTGAGGGAAATGGGAACAACATAATTGGACAAAGAATGATTGGGCACTCCCCTAGGCGGTGCTTAAAAGACATTATAGAAATGCTAGCTATTATTATTATTTGGATCCTGCAACAGCCCTGGGAGGGAGGTATCATTATTATCCCCATTTTATAGTGGAGAAAACTGAGCCAAATATTGACTGATTTGCCCAGGATCCAATAACTATTAAACATCTGACACACATTTGACCTTGTGCTACAATACTAACATCTCACTTTGTGAATAAAGAGGAGAGAGGGAGGAAAAAGTTAAGCTTTCAGGATTCTCCCTTTAGGAACCTTCCTCCCCACCTCCTTCCTATTTGAGACTCAATGTTATTTCCTTACCCTGGGTGGTTTCTTCCTGTTTTCCTTTTCTCCTGCAGTCACATCCAATATTTCTCTTTGATTTGGTCTCCTTCTCCTCAGATGAGGATGTCATAGGCAATGTTTTATGGCTTCTGGTGATTCCAATATATCTAACATAAGATAACTGGGCTGGAAAAGTTGGACATGAAGCATAGTACTCTCCTGTCCTCTGTTTCCATTCTATAATTCTGCAACATGTTAATATTATTAATTTCTATACCTAATATTATTTTCATATGTGTAAGTATAAAGACCTCTAAAATGAAATAAAGTAACTATTTTTTTTAAAAGTTCATATTAAGCAAATCTTCATCATCATGATATCATATACTTTGGAAATGAAAAGGATCTTAGGTAATGTTTCGAACAAGTTCCTCATTGGCTAGAACAAACAGACCCAAAGAGAGGAAATGACTTTTCTAAGACCACATAGGAAAGCTGTTAATAGGTAATTAACAGAGCTGCAATTTAAACCCAGTTCCTGATTCCAAATCCTATGTATCCCTCCACAGAATAATAGTATTACAAATATGGTGCCCAATCTAGGAGGATCCTGGTCCAATCTAGCAGATTCGGGTAACTCATATGGTCTGCGGACATCCAGAAATTCTATAAACCAGTAGTTCTCAATGTGTTATCTGGAGACACTAAGGGTTCTCTGAGACTCATTCAGGGTGTCCCTGAGGTCAAAACTATTTTCATAATAACACTGAAATGTTTTGATTTCTAGTACAGTAAATATCAGTAGATATAATCTACATAAAAAAAAAACCTCTTTGGAGGGTCCTCAGTAATTTCTTTTTTTAAAGCAATCGGGGTTAAGGAACTTGCTCAAGGTTACACGGCCAGTTATTTCTGGGTGTGGTGCTGAGTATCTGAGCCCAGATTTGATCCAGGTCATCCCGACACTGGAGCCAGTGCTCTTACTTGCTGAACCACCTGGCCGCCCCTAAGCAATTGGGGTTAAGTAACTTGCTCAAGGTTACACGGCCAGGTGTTTCTGGGTGGGTGCTAAGTGTCTGAGCCTGGGATTCGATCTCCAGGTCTTCTCAACCCTGGAGCCGGTGCTCTTACTCGCTGTGCTACCTGGACGCCCCGTCCTCAGTAATTTTTAAGAGTGTGAAAGGATTCTGAAACCAAGAAGTTCTAGGACCACTGCTACAAACTACAGAGTGGACAGCACAGCAAACCAAAATAGTGAAAAAAGTAGTGACTTTTTTCCTCAAGCACCTACAACCACTTAGAACACAGAGAAGCTACTGCCACACTCGCATTGTCACTAGCACATCTATTATAGATGAATTGTAATACATAAAGAGATGTTAGAACCTCAAAGAATCTTTTAATATTAGATGTGTACTTGGATTGTTTCAATTACAGGTGTGATGGGAGCTCCATTTTTGTCAGATGATTCAGCAAACCAGTTCCTACGATTAAAAAGACAAATATATTCACAGGATTACTGGGACCCAAATCACAGTCAGAATACATGGGGATATACTCTGACTGAACAGGTAATTTACTTTTGACTCACAATATATGAGTATGCTAACAAATGTTTAGTAACTGGGCTCTCTGGGGGGAAAAAGCATGCATATACATTTTTAAGTTTAATCTGCAATATTTTCACTTTCTCAAGTCTAGACAATTAAGTAATAAGTCAATCCCTGATTTTTTTTAGCAACTGTAGATTTCTGAGGAGTATTTGCACACCTTGAAAATTTAACAACCTAGATGTGTTGAAGTTGCCTCCAGTATACTTTTGCTTCTTACATTTACTAGGCACATGACCATAGGCAAGCCAGTTAAGTTCTCCAAACCTCAGGACTCTGAGACTCCAAATTCTCTAGGACTTGTCTACCAAATTATAAACAGTTTGTAATTTGTGTTGATGAAAAGAAGTCTCACACCCACACATGATACTTGATGGCTCCCCCAAATATAATAATAGTACTTGATAGCACAATTGTAGAAGGAGTTTGAAGCATGAAGGATAAGCAGAGAGTAAAGATGATTTTAGGCGGCAGCATGATGCAGTGCAAAGAATGCTAAATTTGCAATCTGAGGACTTGAGTTCAAATTCCAAGTCTGTCAATTAGTAACAATTGCTAGCAATTTCATAGATCTTTGAGGTTTGCAAAACACTTAATATTGTAACTCACCTAGCCATGTGAGGTAAGTACTATTATTATTGCCATTTTTATGGATGGGAAAACTAAGTCCCAGAGAGGTTGATTCTTAGAACTTGTTAATACTTATTCAACCTTATGCAAGCTTCAATTTCCTCCTCTGTAACATAAGTTTTGGACTAGATGACTTCTAAATTCTTTTCTACATCTAAATTTGTGCTCTTGTGACCCTATAGATAGCACAATGCCTTGGGATGTTTCCTGAGATGAATCAATAGTTTAATCTAATGTGGAAAACTGGAGTGACTGCTTTTGTTTTTCTCTGCCATAGGCCAGTGAATCATGGACTTCTTTGAGAACAACAGCCCAGTATTACATGGACCTGGGGTCTTTTGTCTTTGATCCATCAACTGCCCAGTAAGATTGCTTTGTCTTACTATATTAAGAAAATGAAAATGATGGGAATTAAAATGAAATACTGCAAAATATTTATCAATAAGAAAATGGGCTTTTCAATGGAGAAATGGGAATGCAGCATTTCCAAAACACAGAAATATTGTCTATGCTCCTTAGAGTTTTTTGTTTGTTTGTTTTGTTTTTGAAAGGAGAGAGTGCCTTCATTTTAATTGGGAGAGAACATTACATATTCAATTAAAATTCAATGAACATTTAAGTAAACTACTTTGTGTTAGGAACTAGGGATACAAACACAGACAAAAAAACAAATGTCTCTCTGCCCTCAAGTTCCTTATATTCTGGAGGGGCTGAGATGGGGGCTGCACAGCACAGGCATTTCAGGAAATGTAAGTTACACATTTAACTCACCCTGGTCAGGTCCAGGGCTCCTTACTGCTAAGGGAATACTGGGGGGAAATAATTGTCCTGAAAGAGACTAGCACCTGTCTCCCCTTGCTCTGTGGCCAAGCCTTTGGAGTGGGAGTTCAAAGGTATATTACATACACAAAAATAGATAGATAGTAAATTGTGGGAGGGGGAAGAACAGTAATAACTGGTAAAAATCAAAAAAGGCTGCATATAGGAGGTAGCATCTGAACTGTTAATTATCTCTTTAATACTTTTTCTTCAACACCTTGAATGTCTTTTCTAAACATTTTTCTAAAGCCAGTCATAGAACTTAAAAAACCATTGATGGGCGGCCAGGTAGCACAGCGAGTAAGAGCACTGGCTCCAGTGTCAGGATGACCTGGGGATCGAATCCAGGCTCAGACACTTAGCACCCACCCAGAAACACCTGGCCATGTAACCTTGAGCAAGTTAGTTAACCCCAATTGCTTAGGGGTGGCCAGGTGGTTCAGCAAGTAAGAGCACTGGCTCCAGTGTCGGGATGACCTGGATCAAATCCGGGCTCAGATACTTAGCACCACACCCAGAAATAAGAACTGGTCGTGTAACTTTGAACAAGTTACTTAACCCCGACTGCTTTAAAAATAAAAAAAAAAAACATTGATGTTCTCATCTTCTCTTTACAAAGAATTATTCATAGTTCCTAGGATCAGAGCTAGAAGAGACCTTGTGATTAATCTACCCCGACCCTCTCATTCTCTAGATGCTCAGAGAGACAAACTGAGTTACTTGAAGTCACAAAAATACTAAGTTTGGGAATTTGTAGATTTTCAAAAGGCCTCTAAAGAAAGATTCCATGATCTCCTTGTGTTTCCTTATTCTTCTATTCCTTGGTCAGATTTTCCCTGACCTTGCTGAGTTTTATAACCTCATCTACTTCTTCTCCTTTCCTAGGGACCACATTAAGTCTTACACAGATATGTTGCAACAGTCTGGAGCTCATCTTCAGCAGGAGGTCAACAAACACAACTAAGGATCTATGAGAAGTGCCAACCATGAAGTCCACAAGCCCTACTACTTTCCAGATAATGCACTGCCAGCTACTTACCATCTCTACATTTCATATTCCATCCCTTAGATGATTCTTAAATGCTGAATTTTGAGAAAGTGTATAATGTACCATGTTGTCTATCATTAGCCATCTGTGGCTATAAAACATAGGAAGAAGAGATCATTAGATCATAGATTTGAGCTGGAATGGACCTTGGAACCCATCAAGTCCAACCTGCGTCATTTAAACTGAGGTACAGAGAAGTTGAATGACTTGCCCACAGTCACACAACTAGTAAGTGGATGAGACAGAATTTGAACCCAGCTCTTCCTGACTGTAGGTGTGCCATTTTATTCACCATGCCACTTAATTTTCACAAGGGTTATGGGGAAGAGGAGCAGAGGAATCAGAGAAGGTTTCATCCAATCAATGGCATCTGAGTTGGCCCTTGGAGGAATTCCAATAAGTAGACATGAGGGAGAGAGGGAAGGAAGTCCCATTTCAGGCATGGAGAATAGGAGAATTAAAATTGATGTTAACACTATAAAGTGCTTTTTTCTTCAAAGTCTGATATAAACTTGAAAGAGACCAAATGTTAGAGTAGTGTAGGTTGTAGAATTGTGTTCCAGTAGGATATTCTTTTATTGATTTCTTCTGTTCTGTGTAGCATAGGAAGAGTAGACAGTTTTGTTAAATGATACACTGTGAAATTGTAAGGCTGATTTTTGCTTGGTTTTACTCAAGCATCTTAGTAATCACACTGTGATTCAATAAATAATAAACTTCATCCCTATTGAAGAAATTTTTATTATTCCTGAAACATATTTTCATGAGGGAATATTTCAGATCCTAAAACATTGCAAAAAACACTAAGTTTATGTGAGAAAATCTGTGACTAAAAGACTACCACCGAAGCAGCTAAGCAAGACATATTATAGGTGATTGATAAGTAAACCACAGCAATACATATGTTGTTCATTCGTTTCGTTGTGTCTGATTCTCTGTGATACCATGGACCAATAGCATGGCAGACCCTTCTATCCTCCACTATCTCCCGAAGTCTATTCAGTCTCTTGTTTGTTGCTCCCATGGCACTCTCTCTCCATCTCATTTTCTGCTTTGGCTTTGTCCTTTTGCCTTCAATCTTTCCTAACACACATACCTGGTATGGAAAAAAAAATCAAGTGGTGAATTAAATGATGCCGATAACTAGCAATATTGAAAATTTCTCTTCCTGGATGTGTTTCTGACTCTTCTTCTGATTTGCTACTGTGACTTGACTGCCTTCTCTCAACACCCAGGGGCTTCTCACCCTGAAACATTTCTCCAAACATACTGGTCTACTTCTGTTAGAGAGCTCTTTCCAGGGGCCTCCATTTTGGGGACAGGCCCAGACTGGTCATGTTTTATTCCCTTCTTACTCTCCAGATGTTGCCACTATGCCCCTACAGGTATCTTTTCCCATTTTCCCTTGCTTCTTGTCAGCTCCCTTTTTATGTGTTATCTTTTTTTTTTCATTAGAATGCAAGCTCCCTGAAGATATGGACTTTCTTTCTTTTTGCTTATAGTTGTATCTACAATGCTTAGTACAGTGCCTGGAACATGGTAAGCACTTAATACATGTCCTTTGCCTACCTTGTCTGACTTCCTGAAAACAACTATTATTAGTTATTTAGTTAAATATACTGCCTTAAAAATAATTTAATAGCTAAATTCAAATATCTTTTTCCAATACTAGTGTGCTTGTGTTACCAATACTATGTGAAAGTCTGTCTGTCTGCAAGTAGACTCAATAGCTCTAGAATCATCCTGAAAGAAACATTGGCTATTGAGACAAGAAGAAAAGATCAGAAATCACTGTCTTCTTATATTATTGTTGTTTAGTCATTTTCATTTGTGTCCAACTCTTTATGAACCCACTGGGGGCTTTCTTGGCAAAGATACTGGAGTGGTTTGCCATTTTACAGATGAGGAAGTAGGACAAATAGGATTAAATGACTTGCCCAGGGTCACACAGCTAATGTCTGAGGTCAGATTTAAACTCAAGATGATGAGTCTTCCTGATTCTAAGCCTAGTGCTCTATCCACACCACCTAGCTAAGTATGAAGAAGTCCTGTAAGTGTACTATGCAAGATGCCTCTGTTTGATGTAGAAGGTTCTGTGTTCTATTGAAACATCAAGAAATAATGGCACTGTGCTTTAAAGAATTTGGAGTCAGAGAAACTGGCTTCAAATACCTGCTCATTGATAAAATGTGGGGATTAGATTAGAAGACTTTAAAGTTCTGGATCTATGATTGTGATTTACTTTGAAGCAAAAGAATGCTAAATACCTTGAGATGAATATATGGCTCTCAGCTTTCCTCTTCTCACTTTCTTAGTAGAACTGATCCATTACGTAAATGAAAGTGACAGGGAATGATTTTTCATCTAAAATCTAAAACCGTGTATGGACTACATTCCTCCTCTTCCCCTTCACCTCACCAAATACTTCAATTAAATATTGGTGAACTCCCATCATTTCCTGAAAGCATCATGCTTTCATGGGAATAAATAATTCCACATTAGCACTGAACAACAACAACAACAACAAGGAAAAACATTATCATTCCTCATAGTTATGTAGTTTTTTTAGAAAGCATTTTCTGGGAAACAATTACGTGAGGAAGGTTTATTATGTCTATTTTATGAATAAGGGAACAGAGGCTTAGAGAGGCTATACGACCGGCACAAGGTCACAGCTAATATCCGGCTGCTCTAGCACTCAGGTCAGCTTTTCTTACCCAAGATCTACATTGCTTTTCTAGAGCTAGTATCCATTCACAGTATCTAAACATTTATTAAGACCTGACTGTATGCCAGTCTCTTCCCTTGACTTTGAACCTTAGAAACCATCTCTTCCAACCTCCTCATTTTCCAGAAGGAGGAAGGGAATACTGAAAGAAGTAAAAAGATATGGCCATCTGAGGTTCCAGCTACCAGGACTCATGTTGGAGATATGGTACCAGCTTGACAAATACTACTACCAAACATTCTTAATCTAACTTCAGGTGCTATCTCCTCCAAAGAACAAATCGGAACTGGCTTCTTTGTCCAGATTCAGGCCCCTCCCCATGAAGTTATTCTGAAAACTACACAAAAGGAAATAATTACAGATCTTTCCTCACCAACTATACAGATGGGATGGTTGATAGGCAGTAGAGGAGGTAATGTTCAGACGGTCTTGTTTGTTATCTTTCCTATGTGGTTATGGGAACCAAAGAAATTAAAAGGGGAATCAGCTGGCCCAGTGACTCCTACCTACTTTACCCCATTCACAAAGTCAGCATTAGAGCCTAGAAAAGAACTCAGAATATTCAGATTTCTAGTCTTCTACTTCTCTTTTAAGGCCACATTCCCAAAGACACCCTTCAGAGCCAACTCATTATAATTTAAATTGAAATAACTACATGGATGGAAGCTACTGTACATATAGAATAAATTAAAAGCAAGGTGTTTATTTTCAAGTGTTTATTTTACTTATTCCATTTATTTTTCTTGGATTGATCTAACGTATCTGGCAATTGAGGCAGGCAGAGAATGTATATCTCAAACCATTATCTTCCACAACAATGACAGGCTGAATGAATTTTACTCAAAGCAATTTAGCATTGATTGGTTAAATATACAAACCACCCATCTGAATAGGAGATATTGCCAGAATCACTCAAATTAGGGACAAAAAATAAATGTTTGGAGATTCCATCACAAATTGGAACTGTCTTGGCAGACAGTTCAAATGTAAAAATGTAATAAATTATCTACATTTGAAATATGTTACTCCATCAATCACAATGACAAAGGCAGCTGCATTATCTATGTCTGATCAGAATCTTGGAAAACAAGCTAATTATTTTTCTACAGACTTTTGATGGGGCAGGGAGGGAAAATAGGGTGTTTCTCTATCTTTTGTCCCTACCAAAACTCACTTAAAACACACGACTGTTTTGATGATTTTTAGACATTTACCTTTAGGATGAGAAAATTCATTAGACTTATTAAAGTTTGGGTGCCATACTTACAAAACTTGACATTTTCACCTAGAACAATCATTTGAATGTATTTCACTGGGTTCTAAAAGAAAGGTTTACATTTTCATCCATTTCTTTGCTTCATAAACCATCATGGTGCTACCATCTTCAAAATAAGGAAGATGGCTGATGGTACTTGTTAACTGAACTCTAACATCTGACCCTGATCAACAATATTGGCATAATAATATATATAAAGAAATTTAGTCATGAAAAAGGTCAGTGGCTTCTGTTCATCTAAAACTGTTTTTTTATATAAGAAAAAAATATATAATCCAAATTTTAGACACTAAGAAGGTCACTCAATTTAGAATACCCAGAAGTAATCCCATGGCATTCATTTGCACTGTGTATGTTGTAAAATATTGAAGCACATTTTATAGAATTATGGAAAATTTTAGAGATGAAAGGGACTTTGTTTAACCCTCCATATTTTGGAGATGAGAAAACAGGGGCATAGAGACAGGTTGTATGACTATGCAAGATCATACAGGCCATAATTAGTGGAATCAGTGTTCATGTTCAGGTTTTTTGGATCCAAATCTGTAGACCTTTTCAGTAATCCATATGCATGCCCTACTCCAGATCACTGACTCCTATCCAGTTGTTAGACTTTAAAAAAATTTTTCACATCTGTTTTAACATCACACTGGCTCTAGTTGATGCTTGTAGTAACCTCGAGAAATGGACAATACTGGTATCCCTGTTTTGTAGAAAAGATAATGAGAACAAAGAACTTTTCAAGTCATTTATTTAGTAACTGAAATTAGAATCCAGGTTTTCCATCTCCCAGTACTAATCCACATGGCTATCGTAGGCACTGAGCTACATCCTTCATTTCACGGATCCTATGGACATACACAGATGTTGTCTTTGGGGGATTTCTTTTCTGTGGCTGCAGTTCATGGAGAACCCCTGAAGGTTTTGTGAGGACACTTCCAAGAATTACCACTAGATGTCTCCATTTGGGTACTTACTCCTAAGGGAGACAGAATTAAACGGGGGAAACTCCCACCCAATGTTGGAAGCTTGGTCAAACTCAGGGAAATTGGTACGATAACCTCTTTCTTTTGTTCCCTTACCCACATCCTTCCCATCCTCACCAGGAGAGGTCCATCTTCTGGTTCCTGCCTAGATACCAATACCTCTCTCCTCCCAACTTGTGCTTTTGTGGTCTCTCTCTGTCTTCCCAGAGCCTGCCCTGGGAATCCAGTGGATTCTAATTTAGTCAGTGATTTGGAGGAGGGCACACCTATGGATTAGTGAAAAGGTCTATGGATTTGGATCCAAAAAGACCTACCTGTATGTGAACCCTGATTCCACTAATTATGGCTTGTGTGATCTTAGACAGTGACATAACTTGTTCCCTATGCCTCGGTTTTCTCATGTCCAAAACAAGGGCGTTCAAAGTCCCTTTCAGCTCTGAAATTCCATAATTCTGCAAAATGTGACCTGAATTCTAATTTCAGTTTTGCCAGTTGCTAATTACCATATCCTGGCCTACCCATCTAGGTTGGTGCCCCTAGATAGGTTATCTGCTATGATGGTTCCTCCACTGGACATTCAGGCAAAGGCAAATTTCTATTGGGCTTCCTATACTCACTGATATTTACCATTCCCATATACCATGCATTCAGGTCCTGGCTGCTGTATCTTCTAAAGGGATAATTAGTTAATTTAAACTACTGTTCTAATATGAGAAAGTTAAACAAAATCCTCTAGGGGAGACCCTCCTCTTTATCCCTTCCTAATTCTCTCCTCCCTCCTAGGTAGCATATGTCCATTTTAACAACAGTCTTCTTGAGGGGCAACTCCTAAACCCTCAACTCAATGAATGACAATAATGGAGAGCATTTATAGCTGGTCAGGAGGACAGGGTCAGATACAGCAAGACAATAAAGGAGACATTTTAGGGATAAGAAGGACTTTATAACACATCTTGAATCACATTGTGTAGTTGTCTGGAAACAACATTTCCTAACTGTAATCCATCTGTCTTATTAGGTTTCCCTTGGTGTCTTAATATCTATTACCTAGATTCCATTTGTTCCTCACTCATCAAACAGAGAATTTTAATAAAGATTCCCTAAAGAAATGCAGCACAGTCTCATAGGTGACATGGAGAACTGTTTTTTTTTTAAATTTTCAGTTTTGCCAATGGCATACTAGGTGACCTAAGGCAAGTTATTTTACCTCTTTATGTCTCATGTTCTCCAACTGTACAACAGTTTGACAAAAAAAAATCATATTCCCTGACAACTTCAGGGACATATTATATGACTAATTTGTTAGCCTTAAGCCATTCTGCTCAGGGCTGCAGAATAAATTTAAATTCTTAATTCCCAAGGCTGATTTTGCAAAGGGGATACCCTCCATGAAATTATTCTGGAAATGCTATCACCAAATAACCTGGGGATCTGCACACTTTTCAGGTTCACCAAGCACTATGGGGAATCATTTGGAAAGTAGCTAAAATCACAATGACAGTTTATATTATTATTGCTCTTTAAGGATCGCAGAGTCAGATTTAAAGATGGAAGGGACCTCACAGGTCATCTAGTAATTTATTTTTTAAATTCAATTATTTACGGGGTGGCTAGGTGGTACAGTGAACAGAACACCAGCCCTGGAATCAGGAGGACCCGAGTTCAAATCTGGCCTCAGACACTTAATACTAGCCGTGTGACCTTGGGCAAGACACTTAACCCCAAATGCTCTCCAAAAAGAAAAAAAAAGTTAAAAAAATTAATTATTTCTTTTTAGTTTTCAACATTCACTTTCACAAGCTTTTGAGTTTTAAATTTTCTCTGCCCCTCTTTCCCAAGAAAGCATGTGATCTGATATAGGCTCTACATATACATTCTTATTAAACATATTTTCATGTTAGTCATGTTGTATACATATTTTTTTATTTTTAAAAAATTCAATTTGATTTTATTTTCAGGTCTGAATTCTCTACCTCCTACTTCCCCATTTCCCTATCAAGAAAGCAAGAAAAACAAAATCTGTTACAAATACATATAGTCAAGCAAAACATATTGTCCATTACTACACAGAACAGATTTCTATGTATATGTTCTATATCATATATATAAACATATCCTATATTCTCTATATAAATATATCCTATGTTCTATATAGTGAATACAAATATATACTGTATTGTTGTTTTCCTTCATTTTGGAGGAAGATCAATGACATCACAAGTGATATCTTGATTTGTTCGTGAGTTGGACTTTAGTGAGATAGAGTTACACAAAGTTGTCAACCTCATTCTCTTTCTGAGTCACTGAAGTTCAGTGACAAGACAAAAGTCAAGACAAGGGGCAATGGCTAAAGATGCAGTGGATGATCTTGGTGTCTTCCATGTGTGCCCAAGCTCTAAATGTTCCATAGCATCTGCTTCAGTCATGTTTAGGGCTGTTGAAACTGTTTTCATCTGCCCATTCTGTCTGGGGAAGTCTTCACAAGGTTGGGGTGGACATCCACTTAACTCACCAATGGACTGGCGGCCTGTTCGTTACCCTCAATCTGGTTTAGACTTTCTGTCAAGATGGTTTACTGGGGTATGGCCACTGCACATGCACAGCTTTTTGGAGCCACTGGTGAGAGTTAGGAGATAGGTGGACACCAAAAGTGAATGAGCAGTCCTGAAAAGGGCTCAGCAAGCCCTCAAACTAGAGGTGCTAATCTTTCTTGAATGCCCCATATACCTCGTATACTATATGTAGACAGCATATGGGGTGTTCAATATATACTACAGATTATATATATGTCCTATATTGATACTATACATGTGTACTAGATATACACATGCTACATATACAAACATGTATGTGTATATGCATATGTATGGTATGTGTGTGTGTGTGTGTGTGGTCTGAATTCATCATCTCTCTAGCTAGAGTTGGATAGAATGCTTCATCATGAATCCTCTGAAATTGTGGTTGGTCATTGTTTTCATTCAGAGTTCCCAGATCTTTCAAAGTTATCTTTGTCATATTGTTGTTACTGTATAAATAGTTCCCCTGGTTCTGCTGACTTCACTTTAAGTCAGTTCATACAAGTTTTCCCATGTTTTTATGAAATCATCACTTTCATCATTTCTTATAGCAAATGAGGAAAATGAGACTCATAAGAAAAGGTCCATAGTTCACATAGGTAGAAAGTATAATAGGAAAGATTCAAACCATGGTCCTTTGACTTTCAAACCAGCATTCTTTACATTTCATTTACTTATCATTTATATTATGTTTTAACATTTTTAAAGCCCTTTAAAAGGGTCGTCTTATTTGGTCCTCACCACAACTTTGTGAGAATAAGTGTTATTATTCTTCACATTTTACTGATGAAAAAACTAAGACTAAGAATGGTTAAGTGACTTGCCCAGGGTCACACAGATAGTCTTAGCAAAAGCTGGAACTCAGGTCTTCCTTACTCCAACTCTAGCATTCTATCTGCTATGCTATCTACCTACCTAATATTTATAAAGTATTTATAAATAATATTTATAAAGTATTTAAGCTTGCAAAGTGTTTTGTTGGTAGAATAATGCAAATATTATTTTTCTATTTTACAGGTGAAGAAACTGAGGCTTAAACAGGTTAAGGGACATGTCTAGGGTCATAGAGCTAATATTAGAGACATAGAGGAACTAGACCTGTGATTTTTAGGGAAGTTGTCAGAGGAAGCTCCCTCTACCAATGCAAGCTAGTAACACCTTCTTTGAAACTTAAGAGTTATAGAGCAGAGGTGTCAAATATGGTGCCTGATATGGGCCCACAACACTCTCAAGGGCAATCGGAATCAGGTTAAAATATAACTGGGGTGGGGGGGCGGCTAGGTGGTGCAGTGAATAGAGCACTGGCTCTGGAGTCAGGAGGACCTGAGTTCAAATACAGCCTCAGACATTTGACACTTAAGTATCTGTGTGATCTTGGTCAAGTCACTTAACCTCAATTGCCCTGCCTTCCCCCCTCCAAAAAGAAAAAAAAAAGTAACCAGGACATATTTAGCATGATAAATAACAATATAATTTAAAAATAGCTAATATTATAATTTAAAACTAAGTCACTATGAGGTCTCAAAGATCCTTATGTACAGGTTAGTGGCTCCATTTCTATTTGAGCTACATACCACAATTATAGAGAGTTATCCAGAGCAATGAGAGGTTAAGTATGACCAGAACCACACAGCCAGAATGTGTCAATGCTGAGGACCTGAATATATGTCTTCCTAGCTCTCTTTCCTAAGTATCAGAGAAAAGTATTATTCTAAAGTGAGTATATGCTTCTAATTCTCCTTGGAAAGAAAAAAGAATATGAAAAGAAGTACCAGGTTCTTAAAAGGATGGGGAATAGCTCAGAAACCAAGAATGAAAGAGATTGAGAGATGACCAAGAAAGAAAGAAGAGAGCAAAAAAATGATGAGGAATATTGGTTTTTACGGATTATCATCAAAGTGTATGCATCGATATTAATATGCAAATGTATTTTAATTATTCATGGAAAACCGCATATAAATTAATTTTTGGATTATAAATCATATCCGCTTCTGTTATAATTTTGGAGATCACAAAGAAAATACTGTCATACTTAATTATTGTGATACTCACTATATGGAGTTGCGCTTTATCTGTATGCATATAATTCTCCCATATAATCATGTCAGAAAAATGCATTTAAATCTATATAATTTTTATGAACTCTTTAAAAGAACCTATATAATTTTGGGGGCACATGGCAAAAGTAGTAGTAGTACTATATAAGAGAAAAGTCAAGATGGAGTCTGGCAGTAAACTGAAACACGCTCCTTTTGCAAGATAGTTATCTGACAATTTATGGAGTACATAAAAGAAAAGGTCAAATTGCATTATTCTACTAAAATTCAAAATGCTAATGACTTTTGAAAATGTTTATTCTGTATAGTACTTTAAAATAGGTAATATTTATGAAACTATTTAAGTTTTACAAAGCTATATACATATGTACACAGAGAGAAAGAGAAAGAGAGACAGAGACGAGACAGAGAGAGAGGTGGCATGGTACATAGAGTGCTGGTCTGGTATCAGGGAGACTTATCTTCCTAAGTTCAAATCTGTCCTCAGAAACTAGCTGTGTGACCCGGGGCAAGTCACTTAACCCTGTTTGACTCAGTTTCATCATCTATAAAATGAGTTGAAGGAAATGGCAAACTACTCCCAAATCTTTGGTAAGAAAACTCCAAATGGGGTCATGAAGAGTTGGACATAACTGAAAAAATGAATAAAAAACAGAATTACCCCAATTGACACTCATAACAATTCTCTAAGTTAGGTGTTATTATAATCATATTCATTTTATAAATGAGAAAACTAATACTAAGGGGTTAAGTGACTTTCTCAAGTTCACACAGTTATTAAGTGTCTGTAGCAAGATTCAAAGTCAGGTTTTCCTTAGTCTTCTACTTTTACAAATGAAAGATCATCTGTTTGATAGGCTTATTATTTCCTATTCCAAAGGACAGGACAGACCTATAAAATATTTAAATCCTCTATGGAAGATTGCTGCATCCTTCCCAATTCTGAGCCCATATTAGGCTCTGAGTACCACAGGTGTTAGGGCAGGGGCAAAAGAGAAGAAAGGAAATAGAGGGGAAATGAGCAAATCACAGGGAGAAGGAGGAGAAGGAAAAGTTGATTATTTCAAATTTTATTTTAAGAAAGAAGAATTTCTGATTGAATAAAAAGTTTTACTGACTCAAACATTTGCCATGGACAGGCAATTGGAAAACAATGCTGGAAACTAGCTAGTCTCATCATGGCAGCAGTGACACAAAATTAATTGCCTTTCTATCCTCAGACAATGGATTAGGGAGCTACAAATGATTGTGCCCACTGGAAATAATGGATTACAGGTGTCATTATTGTCTGATTATCCAGTGACAGGACCAACATTAACTTGTGACAGTATTGTAATTTATATAAAGAGAAATCCCCCTAGGAGTTTTATAAACAAGATTTGCTTTCTCTACATTTCCTACTTTGTACCTTCTCAATATCACTCACATAAAAGTAGTCTTAGGTAAAGATTTTTATTATTCTTTTCAGAGTTATAAAAGTTAGAACTCTCCAAAGACCTCATTAAACAGATGGAGAAACTGAGGTGCAGAAAAGTTCCAAGGTCATACAAAAATTTGTGGTAGACTAAGTGGTAGAACCCAGTTTTTCTGGTTCTCAAGCCCACTTCAAGTCCTCATCTTTTTCTATACTATGCTGTCTCATCTTAGCTGCTAAATAATATTAACATTACTTAAGATAAATATTAAATGGTACAACAGTTCTACACTAGAGGCAGTTAGGTAGTATAATGGATAGAGTACAGAGCCTGGAGTAAAGAAGACTTGAGTTCAAATACATCCTCAGACATTTAATAGTTTTGTAACCCTGGATAAGACACTTAACCTCTGTCTGCCTCAGTTTCCTCAACCACAAAATATGGATAATAAAATCTACCTTCTAGAGCTGTTGTGAGGATCAAATGAGATAACACTTGTAAATACTTAGCAGAGTGCTTGGCACAGAGTAGATACTTGATAAATACTTCCTTTTTTCTTTACTTCTTTCCTACCTTTCTTCGTCCTTCCTCCTTCCCTTCTTTCTTTCCCTCCAATTATGCCAAGGACTAGCATTAAAAAATGGCCTCAGGGTGCCTCTTTATTTCACTGAATTTCTCATTCAACAATTTTGGCAAAAATACAAATGCTAAAACATTATTCACTTTCTCTCTCTGGCAAATATGTTAAAGGAGAAAAACTACGTCAACTATTTTAGAAAATTTTATAGAACAGAATATAGCAGAAAACAAATATAGCAAATATAGAATAAGTAAACAGAAACAGTAGATTTGGCATCACAGAGAAGAGAACATTTATATACCACCTACTGTGCCATGGACTGAGTGCTTTATATAATTATTATCTCATTTTGTCCTCACAACAATCCTATGAGGTAGGATAACAGTGGATGAAAGGGAAGCAAACAGAGACTAAGCGATTTGTTCAGGTTATAAAGCTAGTGAGTATCTGAGGTTGAATTTGAACTCAGATCTCCTTAATCCTAGGCAGCTAGATGGCACAGGGGATAGAGTGCTGAGCCTGGACTTAGAAAGATCTGAGTTCAGATCTGATCACAAATACTTGTTGTTGCTCATCCTTAATTTTTTTTCCTGATTGTGTTTCCACAATATTCAAATTGTTTCTTTCTGTCTGGTTGTAATAGTTTCTCCTTGATCTGGGAATTCCAGAACCTGGCTATAACATTCCTAGGAGTTTTCTTTTGGGGATCTTTTTTAGGAGGTGATCGGTGGATTCTTTCAACCTCTATTTTGCCCACTGGTTCTAAATTCCTTGAGAATTTCTTCTTGATTTCTAGGTTCTTTCCATGATCATGGCTTTCAGGTAGTCCAATAATTTTTAAATTATCTCTCCTGGATCTATTTTCCAGGTCAGTGGTTTTCCCAATGAGATATTTCACTTTGTCTTCTATTTTTTCATTTGCTTGGATCTGTTTAATAGTATCTTGATTTCTCATAGAGTCACTAGCTTCTATTTTCTCCAATCTAATTCTGAAGGAATGATTCCCCTCAGTGAGCTTTTCAGATTCTTTTTCCGTCTGGGAAATTTGACTTTTTAAGGCATTCTTCTCCTCATTGCCTTTTTGAGCCTCTTTTGCCATTTGAGTTAGTCTGTTTTTTAAGGTGTTTTTTTCTTCAGTCAGGTTGTTGACTCTCATTTCATAATTTTTTTGCATAATTCTCATTTCTCTTCCCAATTTTTCCTCCACTTCTCTTCTCTGGTTTTCAAAATACTTCTTAAGCTCCTCTATGGCTTGGAAGCAGCTTATTCTTTTCTTGGAAGCTTGTGGTGCAGGAGTTGTGACTTTATTGTCTTCCTCATATTCCATGCTTTTTGATCCTTTTTGATCCTAAAATAGGAGTGTAAAGTTGGATTTCTCTGCTTGCTTTGTTTCCTTTGCTTGCTCATGTTGCCACTTAATTACTTGACTTTTGAGCTTTTTGCCACAGTAGGACTCTGCTACCAGAGAGGGGACCTTTGTCCCAATTGTGGGTTCTGTAGCTCCAAAGTTTGTCTAGAGTAATTTTTACATGGATTGGCAGAGGTAGAAGCCGGAGCCATGGAAGTCGTGTTTCTACTCTGCCATCTTGACTCCATCCCTCCACTCATCCTTAAATTTTGAAAGGGATTAATGACATCACAGGGTGATGTCTTGACCTGCACATGAATTGGATTTAAGTGAGGCAGAGTTGCACATAGCCTCTCTTTCTCTTCCTGAGTCAACAAAGTCCAGAGGTAAGACAAAACTCAGGATTACTGGTGATGTTCTGGGATGCAGTGTGTGACCTTGGTGTTTTCAATGTCTCACTAAGCTCTAAGCTCTTCATAGCGCCTGCCTCAGCCCCCTTCAGGGCTGTTGGACCAAATTGTTCTTATATACCCATTCTTCCAGGGGAAATCTTGACAAGCTTAGGGTAGATACCCCCCACCCCTACAACTCATCAATAAGTTTGAGGCCTGTTGCCTGTTAATCACCCTCAAACTGGGTTAGCCCATCTGCTGAGACAGTTGTACCAGGTGTGGCTGCGGTCCATGTTATAGCTTCCTGAAGCCCACAGGTGAAAACTGGAGGATCGGGGGGGGGGGGGGGGGGACACCAAAGATAGATGAGTAGTTACATAGAGGGCTCAGCAAGCCCTCACATCAGAGGGCTGAGTATCACATACTTGAAACAAATAACAATGGAGTGGGAGTCAGAACAGCTGGATCTTAATTTCATCCTAGCTACAGTAGAGATTCGCTTTGGAAAAGTAATCTAGGATCTTGGTATTTCAGTTTCTTCATCCATAAAATGAGAACACTACTTATTTACCTTATAGAGTTATATGACTCAAATGAAAGAAGTCATATGAAAACACTTTGGAAAATGTTGTATAATACAAATATTAGGTGGTATTATTGTTACATTTATTGAGTAAATGTTTGGTTTTTAAGTTTTTTTGCAATAAAAAGATGAAATTCCATTAGGAAAATTATATGCTTATCCTGGGCAAGTCACTTTACTCTGTTTGCCTCAGTTTCCTAATCTATAGAATGAACTGGAAAAGGTAATGCAAGCCATTCTAGTATCTTTGCCAAGAAACCCCAAATAGGGGCATGAAGAGTCAGATATGCCTGAAAAATGACTAAACAACAAAACTGTGCATGTGGAAATGCTCATTTTGTATGTGTGAAATTCATAATAAAAATTAAACAAAAAATGAAAACAATTCAGTTCAGCAAAACTAACCAGCACAATAACCATTGCTGATAACATATGTAATATTCCACACCCATTAACTCTTTACAAAGAAGGGAGGGAGGTACATTTTCTCTTTTTTATCTTTGCAACCAAAGCTGGATTTTTATAATTATCCAGAGTGAGCTTCTTTTGCTATTGTCATTGTTGCTGCTGTTGCAGCAGTTGTCGTTCGTTCTTCCCATTTTCTTTGTTGTAGTTATATGAGTATTGTTTTCCTGGTTCTTCTTACTTTACTTTGTATCAGTTAATATAAGTCTTTCTAGGCTTTTCTGTATTTCTACATACTTATCATTTATTAAACTATACAATAGTCCATTATATCCACGTGCACATCTTGTTTAGCTATTCTTCTATCCACGGGCATCTACTTTGTTTGTAGTTCTTTCTTAGCATAGAAACTGATACTATACATATTTTATTGCGTGGGAGATCTTTCTTTCTGCTTCTGAAAGTGTATGCCTGGCAGTGGCATCCCTAGATCAAAAGATCTGGATATTTTAGTTTTCTTAACATAATCCCATATTGCTTTCTGGAATGGTTTGACTAATTTGTAACTCCATCAACAATGTATTAGTATGCTTGCCCTTCCTTTATTCTGCCAATATTGATTATTCCCATCTATTGTCATATTTGCCAATTTGTTAGTTGTAAGGTAAAACGTCAGAGTTTGTTATGACGTGTATTTCTCCTAGTTCAAATATCGGTTGTTAATAGCATGCAATTGATCTTTTTAGAACTGTTTGCTCTTATCTTCTGATCACTTAGGGGATGACTTCAAAGGTTTCTTCCAGTTTCATGATCCTACAAAACTCATAGTTCAACCATAATCTGAATAATCTCATCATGAAGCCACTTATATCTCAAATGACTACTTCTGTAATTCTCTGTCAGAAACCAAAATGTTAGATCATAGCTGAGCCTTTTGATTTTGAAATAACAGCTCATGACAAAGACCTTTGAGGTGGAATAGCTTAGAAGCTAATAGAAATATCTGGCTAGAAACCCAAAGAATAGGCTTTATTTGTATAACCCATAGTGTTAGATCTGGCAATTCTAATTACATTTAGATTGGCACATTCAGTCATCTCAAAATTTTAGCTATGTAACTCTTCTCTGTGCTTGCACATAGACTATTTCCTAACTGCAAAGCTGCAGTGACATAAAATTAATTGCCTTTCTAGACAAAGATCAGGCAATGGATTGGGGAGCTGCATATTATTGTGCCTACTGGAAATAATGGATTACAGATGCCATTGTTGTCAGTGACAGGACAGACATTAACTTGAGATAGTATTGTAATTTATAAAGAGACGTCTCTCAGGAATTTTATAAACTAGACTTATTTTACACCTCCTTTATATCGCTCATATTTGGTAAATTTTTTAGGTAGAGACTTTCTATTTTTCTTTTAGGAATGACTGGAACTGGAAATAATCTCCAAAGACCATCTAATCTTAACCTCCTTGACTCTAAGCAAGAGTTATCTAAATTCTAAACTATACTGCTGAAAAAATGGATTATTTTTCCATTCTTAATGATGTTAGGATTATGGAAATTGAGATGAAAGTGACCTTAGAAATCATCTAGTACAACTCCTTTTTACAGATGAGGAAACTGAAGCCAAGAGATTTGACCAATGGCACACTTGGCAGAACTGGATTACGATTGCTGGTTCTCTTACTCCAAATCTAATACTCTTTCCCCTGGACCATGCCTCCCATTCAGGGGCAAAGCTTCCACCACCTTCCAAAATTTAATTTCTCCTTTGGGAAGTGAAAATGAAGAATAAAATTAGACTTGCCAATGTGCCTGAAAAAAATGTCCTCAATGAATCCCCTCTCCCAAGGTGCAACGCAAAAATCAGCTCTCCTCTCCTGGCTTCTCTATTTCTGTCAATGGTACCACTTTCTGTCACTTAGGTTTAATATTTTAGAGTCCTCTCCCTCAAATACCAGTGAGTTACCAAGTTCTATATCTCCTTCCTTCAAAATGTCTTTTGAACTTCCTCTTGGTTAGTATCCATTGCAATGACCCTTGACAAGTCTGTAATTTCCTGTCTCTTTCTCCATCCTCATCCTGCCCACCGCAATCCATCCTATACATTATTGTTAATCTTAATCACTCACCAGATCAGAAAGAGTCAACATTTCCCCAATGCCTACAGGGTAAGGGCATTCAAGGCCCTTCACAGACTGAATTCAATTTACTTTTCCATCCTCTTTTCTTTTCTTCTACATTGGTACTCCATCTTTTCAAAACTTTTACCTACTGTTCTGATATGAAAAAAAAATATCTCCTTTTTAGTTCATGTGGTAGGTAGTTGCTGCTGAAATAGATCACAGAAATTACAGAGACAAAAACCTAAGTTTTATTTTGCTTAAGCACAGTTCAGGAGTCAGAGAAAAACAAATAAACCTGAACTCTCATTAGGAATCTAACAAGGTTTCTTATAGAGAGAATTATGTCAGAGAGATGCAGAACTAATTCTTTTAAATATTGTAATCTCATACATCCTTTTAGGCCATAAAAGTTTTAAAAAAAACAATCCAGATTCATAAACGATTTTTCTTCAATGTCATAAAAACTGAACAAACTTAATTAAACAATCTTAATCTCATACATCCCCTAAGAGTTAAACAGACTCTTTAGGCAAACTAAATCAAGTTATGGCTTAAATTTTATTTAAAGGGTTCACAATCAGCTGATTGAAGGGGAAGGGATTTATATGTCTCTAAGATAACCAAGGATCCTGGGACAGTTGGGACTCTTCTTGGGAAGTCAAATTTTATCTGGGGAATGTCAAACAGTCTTCCCTTAACACTATCATTTCATGAGTCAGGTTTTGGTGAGGTGAGGCTAATATTAACAGAAGACAGACTTTTAGTTAACCTAAAGTTGCAGGAGGAAAGGCTATGAGCCCAGAACAATAAGATTTAATAAAAGAAATAACAAATTCCAATCAGTTTCCTGAATGTGCTGCTATATGCTATTTTTCCTTTGCACTGCTGTCTACGTTTCCTTCTTGGAGCACTCCTATGACTGGCAGGCATTTCTTCTTCACCTTTAGCTCTTAGACTCACTAGCTTCTTTTTTTTTGTTGTTGGAGGGGGGAAGGCAAGGCAATTGGGGTTAAGTGACTTGCCCAAGGTCACACAGTTAATAATTGTGTCAAGTGTTTGAGGCTGGATTTAAACTCAGGTCCTCCTGCCTCCAGGCTGATGCTCTATTCACTGTGTCATCTAGCTGCTCCCACTAGCTTCTTTAAAGTTTCAGTTCATGTCTTCTTATACATTACATACCCCCATATACTCAATCATACACTGACACTAGCATCCTTTGTTGCTATTGGCACAAGATACTCCATTTCCCAATTGCAAGTATTTTCACTGATCTCGTAGACCTGAAACCTTCTCTTATTTCATCTCTATTTCCTAGTTTCTCTGGTTTCCTTCAAGTCTCATGAAAGTCTCACTTTTTACAAGATGGCTTTTTTGATTTTCTTTATTCTTAGTGACTTACCTCTGAGATTATCTCTAATTGATCCTGCATATATCTCATTAGTAGTTGTTTGCAAGTTGCTTCCCCAAATTAGATTGTGAGTTTCTGAATAGTAAGGACTTTTGTCTTTTGCCTTGTTTCTATCTTCAAAGCTCAGCCAATGCATGGCACATTTTTGTTGTTAGGTTGTTTCAGACGTGTCCAACTCTTCATGACCCCATTTTGGGATTTTCTCGGCAGATACCACAATGTTTTACCATTTCCTTGTCCAATTCATTTTACAGGTGAGGAAACTGAGGCAAAAAGTGACTTGTTCAAGGTCGCACAGCTAATAAGTGTCTGAGGTAATATTTAAAATCAGGAAGATGAGTTTTCCTGATTCCAGGCACAGCACCCTATCTACTGCACCTCCTGGCTGCTCCATAGCACACAGTAGGTGTTAAAATGCTAGTTCTCTAACTGATGTGCCATCTCCTCCTTTCTGGGCTTTTCCTGATAGCCCATGTTTTATAGTTCTCTCCCCTTCCTCTTAAAATTATCTTGCACTAATAATCTGTGTAAATGTTATATCAATGAGTAGAAATAAACTTCTTAAAGACAGAGGCTGTTTATCATTTTGTTTTTTTAATCAGTTTAGCACAATACCTTGTGTATAGTAGATAATAAATGTTTACTTAGGTGGGAGAGAAATGTTTATAAATGAACAAAAACAATGAAAACAAATAAATACATGCATATGAGATTGTACTAAATTGATTCTACTGAGGAGGGGGTGAGAAGGGGGAAACATCACAAATCCATTTAATCACAAGCAGGGAACTAACCAACTCTCTATCAGCTGAAAGGGAAATTAAAATTCTGTTTCTACTTCCAAAGGCAAGAAGGGAAGCTATTACTAATTCTCCATACCTGTTAGCTGAATCCTCTCCTTGCACTCCTAGCCTAACTTTAATCATTCACTGACAGGTTTATTTTCCATCTCATACCTGATGTTCATCTTCAGGCTTCCATTATTATCATTAAAAGCATTTGTTCAGTGCTAGATGGCACAGGGTGCTTTTTTTTCACAGATAACACATAGGAGGCACTGGAGTTTTGAGCCTTTAACCTCTAACAGGTTCACTCTTGATCTGGTCAGACAGCTTCGGAGAGGTTAATAATCAACTTTATTCTAGTTTAGTCTTTTCAAAGGGTTGCTGATAATGGGAAAACCAGCTTCTACAGCATTCCTTAACAATCCTTCTTGCAGGGGATGGTGAGAATGGGGGGCAACTATTCCTACATCTTGATGGGGTTAATAGAGACAGGCACAGCTTATGCACTCCCCTAACCCCCTCAAGTCTTGATGGGGGTCAATCAAGGCACACACAGATTCCCCTATGGGTTCCCTGTGGTTTCCCCTACCAGTGCCCACTTGCTTTATAAGGCAACAGACAAAAAAGGCATCTTGCCAACATTAAGCTCACAAGTTAACTTTAGGAATATTGTCATTCTACACGAGTGTAGTAAATATCAATTATGGCATCCCTGTATCTCATGGTGTAGCCTCAATAGGACTGCCTATCACTTATGATCCTAGGAATTACTATCTAGGATCCTTGGGGCTATTCTGGAAGTTATTGCCTAACACCTGGAAACTAGACATTGCCATGGCCATGGATCCTGAGAAACTAAACTAAAGAAGATAACAAAATCTTCCTTATATGCAGTACTGTACAAACTTCTTCTAGGAGCTGATCATTTGAGAAATCCACAATCCAAATTCCTATAGATTTTATAACAGATAATCTTCATTGCTGGGTCGACATTCACCTTTGGGGGATGGGGCATGGGCTATAGGAAATAGAATTCAGACATGATTACTGCAGACCACGGATTGATACAAACTCTAAGTCACAAATAAGGAAAACAATGTAAGGAACCAGATTACATCTTCATTCAAGGACTATTTATGGATCACTTGCTACATTCACATCAGCATACTAGGCACTGTGGGAGATAGGAAACAGTCCCACAGTATGCTGTAATCCTTGACTTTAGTTCAACTAAATAAATCATTTATTAAACTACTACTATCTGTCAGTCACTATGCTAAATTCTGGATGACAAAGACAAAGCAAATGGTGTGATGTTCTACTGAGTAGATACAGTGCATACATAGGAAAGTAAATACAAAGTAATTTCAGAGGGGGACGGCAGTGACAACTGAATAGTAAAGGCATGAAGACCTTGACCAAGTCCTGTCCTGACACATACTGGCTTGGTTATTCTAGTAGAGTCTTTTAACCTCTCAAAGTTCTGTTGTAGTTGTTCAGTACTGTCTGACTCTCTGTGACCCCATTTGGGTTTTTCTTGGCAAAGATACTGTAGTGATTTGCCGTTTACTTCTCCAGCTCTTTTTACAGATGAGGAAACCGAGGCAGGCAGGGTTAAGTGACTTGCCCAAGGTGATACAACTAAAAAGTGCCTGAGGCCAAATTTTAAACTTAGATCTAACTGACTCCAGGTCTTGCACACTATCTACTGCGTTACCTCTAATAGCTGCACTCATTATTTATACTGTTACAAGATACATTATTGATAAAACACTAATTTGGAGGTTCCTTTCCTATACCCTACCTCTCTCTTCTACCATTTACTACTCATTCTTTTCTTGTCCCATGCACCTTTCATTTGGATTTCATACTTTATGATATTATTAGGAAATCTATGCTGAGTTACACTTTAAAGGTTCATGAAGCAAGATAAATGAATCCATTAAAGGGATAATTCAGACTTAAACGAATATAAATATAGCATAGGCCCTACCCCTTATCTCCAGCAGTGGAACTCCTTGCAGCTATACCAAGCTACTATGACTGTTTGGGTGACTATTAAAATTCACAATGTTGAGACCCACCTTCACCTGACCCCCCATCCAATGATTTTAGGGTAAACCTAGGAGTGTGCTTCTACACATTTATCAATTGACTTCCCAGAATAACAAAAGTACACATCACACTATAAAGTTTAACCTAAATTATTAATATTTTCTTGATCACTTTCTTAATTTTAAATGATCAACAAAATAATAAATCAGGTTCTGATTTGTAGCATTTGGCAATTTCCAAGGTATGAATGCTCAAAATGAAAGTTTACCATCAGCTCCCAGTATATAATTTAAGCTAGCTCCAGCATATCCCTGGACAGACCCTTTACAATAGAAGTACTGACCTCATCATTCAAGTTATGCTGTTATTTCCAGAGCTGTTAGTGATCTCTTAATGGACAGAGTTGATGGTCATATTTTTAGGTTTCATATTTTTAAGGGTTTTTGGCTACCCTATCATCTGGTATACTTTCCCTCTTTGGGTTTTCATGATATTACTCTCTCCTAGTTCAATACTCCTTTAAGTCTCCTTTACTGGCTCTTGTCTCTTAACTATCTATGTTTCCCAAGGCTCCAATCTTGGCCCTCTTCCCTTTTTACTATATCCTCTCTCTCTCTCTCTCTCTCTCTCTCTCTCTCTCTCTCTCTCTCTCTCTCTCTCTCTCTCTCTCTCTCTCTCTCCCTCCCCTCATCAGTTCTTAATTATCATATCTATAGATATGATATGGGGATGATTCACAAATCTATACAGTTATCCCTCCCACATCATGACTTTCTCCATCAAGGTTTCAGTATATTGTGGGTTGGCATAAGAAATTAAATGGGAAATTTTGCAGAAGTCACAGACAACACATGCAAAGTCCAGCAGATGACACAGAGCCTCTGACAAAACACTTAACCCAAAATTTGCAATAAGGTACTGCAGATGCTCCATAAAAGAAAAAGAAAAAAAAATTCAACATCTTCTCTGGTATGAAGGTAAGGTAAAAAAAAATTTATGCAAATTTTCTAGATTGCAGGGGTGCCGCTCCCCTAGCCCCTTGATATAAAAAGATAACTGTACATCAAACCCTAGTCTCTTCTCTGAATTTTAGTCTTTTAACTATTAGAAATTTCAACTGTATATCTTGAAAACATTTCAAATTTTGACATATCCAAAAAAAATCATCATCTTCCCACCCATACTTCCCAGTTTCTGCCAAAGGCACCACCATTCTTCCAGCCCCACAGATTCGTAACTTTATTGGCATTATTGGGTTTGAGGAAACCCTCCCACTTCATCAAACATATTCAATAATGATCAAACCTCACTCATTCTAACTCTATAACATCTCTTTTGCTGACCTGCTCTCTCTACTAACATAGTTACTACCTTAGCTCAGGCCCTTATCTCCTCTTACCAAGATTATTTCAATGACCTCCTAATTGACTTCCCTGTCTCAAGTCCTCTCTACTTCAGTATATTCTCCACAGAGCTGCCGATAGATGAGAACATATCACTCCCCCATGCAACAAATGCCAGTGCTTCCTTGTTGTCTCCAGGCTAAAATATGAGTACTTTTATTCAGCTTTTAAAACTCTTTACAACCTGGCCACAAGCTTTGTTTCTAGCCTTGATGTACATTACTCTCCCTCTTCTCTCTCTAATCTATCCAAACAGGCCTTCTCTCTGTCCTTGCATATAGCATTCAGAATGACTTGTGGTCCTTTGCCCTGGCTATTGTCCAAGTCTGAAATCACTCCTTCCTCACCTTTACCTCACAGAATACTTAACTTCCTTCAAAATGCAGATCCAACATGCCTTTTACATAAAGCCTATCTCAAGCCAACCAGTTATTTTAATTGTTTCCCTCCCTAACTCCTTTGTATTTATTTTCATTCTCTATTTATTTTTTTGCTTTTTTTTGAGGGGGGAAGGCAAGGCAATTGGGGTTGACTTGCCCAAGGTCACATGGCTAGTAAGTGTTAAATGTCTGAGGCTGGATTTTAACTCAGGTCCTTCTGATTTCAGGGCTGGTTCTATTCACTGTGCCACCTAGCCACCCCCATTCTCTGTATTTTGTCTGTATATACTTATATATGTGCTTGTTTCCCCAGATAGAATGCAAGTTCCTTGGGAATAGTGAGTGTTTGATCCTTTGTAATTATAGCCTCAGTGGCTAACAAAGGACCTGGCACGTGGTAGGAGCTTAATAAATGCTTCCTGATGGGTTGATTGATTGATCAAACAAGATGATTCATGCTATCAGAGCAAAGGCATTTAATAAAATAGTAACAAAAAAATGAATCGGATATTAAAAGTTTTTTATCATCATTGGAATAATCTAGGCATTCATCTCAAATGGCATCTACCCTGAGGAATACTTGTCAATTCCCCAGTTAACTTCTGGGTATGCCTACCACAGTTGAAAAAGGACACATCAGTTTGCTCATGGGAGAGTGTTAAAGGTGAGCCTCTGAAGCAGGCTTTCAGTTACTTGTCTTTCTGTCTTGGTACAGTGGCAGACTTGAGAACACTGGATTCTCAGCACAGCAATTGAATGAATATTAACCAGACAAAACCTTCACCATCATCATTAAGGCCTGGACAGAATGCTAGAGAACAGAATATAGCTATATTTTTTCCCATAGCTTTCTGTTACTCCCTTCACCTGTTCCATGCCTCCCACTTATTATACCCCTGTGGTTTGTCACTGCCATGAGCCTTTCATAATCTTTATAAATGGGACATGCTAGAAGCATACCTACCCAGTCAGAGTCCATGTTGGATGTTACTGCTTTGTTGTGAAGCTGTAATCGCAAGCAAGGTAGGATTTTTGTTGTTTTCTTTTTCTCCTTATTGTGGTTCAGTTTCTTAGGCTGAGGCTAAATTGCAAACATCTAAAGGATTAATCTCCTTTGAACCTTGATAATTCACAGCTGTGCTGAGCCACATAGGTTTTGTGTCTTCAGCCTCCCAGCCAATCAGGGGCGGAGTCTTTGTTATATATTCTGGGAGGTTGGCATTTTGCTTTGGGGGTTCTCTCATGAGAAGGGTCTTTTGAATTCCTGCTTGAGACTGTGAGTAGCCATATTTCATATTTTCAGAGCCCCCCGCCCCACCCCCTGCTTAGATTAGATGTCTGTGTTCCCTCAATCCAGTGTTGTTTGTAAAGGGTATAGCAATATTGCTATATTCAAACTGCTAGGGTCCTTTCTGTTGGTCTTTATGCTTATTTCTCTGCTTGTATTTTCTATATTCCTGTCTTTCTCTGTAATTAAAGTAGCTTTGTTAACCCCTTTAAAGATGTTTTTCCTTTATAAAGCAGATCAAAAGAACCTGTACTAGCAGGACATCCTGGGTGTGCCACAGTGCTTGCTAATACAAAAGCCTGTGCAGTCTTTTGGGAGGTTGTCACAAATAATTTCCCCCAGTGAATGAAGTGCTTGCTTGGCTTCAAGCATTATAAAAACATAGGGTCTATCCATGATTATACATTTCCAACATCAAAATTTGAATTTATGGAAAAGCCAGATTATTTCGAAACCCATCATAAGATCTTGAAGAAGTGTTTTTCAAACTCTTCTCTGAATATTCCTTACTAAATAATTTAATGAATATTAACTATGATACTCAAAAAGACAAAGGTGGCTCAAACTTATTCTAAGTTTCAACTTTTGCTTCTTAATATACTAGTCACTTTAATTATCTTTCAAAATACTTATTTTCAGTATTTTTGAAAGTATAATCTACATGCATACCATTAGTTGGAACTATTTATTGACCATTTAGAAATACACAAAAATATGCTAAATGTGTGTAAGCTTTCACTGAGACCTAGGGAATTTTATATGCCTCAGTATGTGGCATATAGAGATGAAAAGAAATCTGACATAAGGCTGTGGATCTGCTTGAAAGGGTTGCTGATAGAAATTGGAGAGAAGAGATGTGTGATTTGAGAACATTTTATGGGGAAGGAGAAAGACTTGGGAAGCTACATACCTATGGGGAAGCCAGTTCCTCAATATGTCCCTTATTTCCAACCTGCTGTTCTTAAAACTTCAAGTAGTTTTGTCTTGGGTGAGACCAAGACTTCTCTTAATTGAGCTGAGATCTCACTTTACTCTCCTCTTAAGGGCTCATTCATTCTTTTTGTTTTTCTGATATATTCTAATTTTGAATTGTTCCCATTTCTGTGGGTTAAAAATTTTTTTTTTTTTGCTTGGACAAATGGGTTTACTCATTATTTACTTTAATGTAGCCAACATCTTATGGGAAGGAGTTAAGCTGGTGAATGTAATCTAAAGAGCTACCCTTAACAGCAACCAGGGTGGAAGCTTTTGCTCTGTACCAGACTTGTTCCTCTAGAACAGCAAAATTCAGTGAAGGCAGATAGCTATAACTCATTCATGTTCATTATGTCTGGAGAGAAAAAGGCATCCAGCCTCTGGGTACTCCTGGGACCTGCCAATCCCATCCCTGTCTACCCTAGATAGTACTGGCAGTGGTATAGACCTTGCCTCATATTCTTTTCCTTCAAAGATAATCCAGGCCTCAAATCACAACTTTCCCTTCCCTCCACAAGCTGTGTGTATGTATTTAGACAGCCCATGTGGCTGTACGTCTTACACAGGCACATACATATTAAGTAGATCTCTTTAGAATATAAACTTCTCAAGGGCTGAAAGACTGGTTTTTGCCTGATCTGTTCAACTGTGGAGTACCTACATAAATGCATGATCAGAAACAATTCATTCCTCACGACAAGCTTAGATAGAGAGAGGGGAATGGAAAAGAACACACATTTATATAGTAACTACTATGTACTAGGCACTGGGCTAAGAATTTGTTTTTTATATACGTAAGCTCATTTAATTCTCACACTAAACCTGTGAGGTAGTTGCTATGAATTTTCTGATTTTACAGTTGAGGGAACTGAGGCAAACAGAGGTCAAGTGACTTGTCACATAGCAAGTTCTTTTGGCTCAGTCATTTTTCAGTCACATCCAACTCTTCATGACCCTTTTTGGGGTTCTTTGCAAAGACCCTGGAATGGTTTTTCTTCTCCAGCTCATTTTACAGTTGAGGAAACTGAGGTAAGTGGGTCAGATGACTTGCCCAGGGTTATATAGCTGGCAAAAAGTGTCTGAAGTGTGTGTGTGTGGGGGGGGGGGGGGGTGAAGGCGGAGGGGGAGACAACAACTCCCTCCAGTGAGAGGGAGAAACCACAGCTCTAGAAGGTCCTTTAGGGTGTGAATTCTAGAGCTGGAGAGAAAAAATAATAATAATTTCTTATTAGAATAAAGAGCTGTAACATGATAGAGGAGGAAGGTCTGGGTGCACCCTGGATAGGAATGAGACATGACTGGTCTGGTGTCCTCCCTAAATGGACATTTTAGGGCAATATGGGACAAAATTCCAAGTGAGGGAACAATAAGTACTATAAGTTTGTAGGAAGGAGAGATCACTGTCCTGGAGAGTGATCTGGGAAAGTTTCCTGGAGGAGTTCAAAATGGAATAGGACCTTGAAGGATGGGCAGAAGCTGTTTGCAGAAAGCTGTGTTATGAGAAGAATTCCCTCCCAAAGAAATTCATTAGAGCTTTTGCTTGTGGCTGCAACAGGAGCATTTGTCTTTGCACTTTCAGTGGGAGGCTAAGAGGGGGAAATCTGAACAATTCTATCACACAGCAGGGGGTACATTGGGCCTCCAACTCACAAAGATAACAGAGCATACAAGGGCACCATGGGCCCAAAGAAAGATTAATGAGAAAAGCAAAACCTTCAGAGAAGATATATCTTCTCAAACCTCTCTTTTTCTAAATCATGGAAAAGCTAAAGATCCTCTCTAGAGATTGGATCTAGGCCTTCAATTCATCAACAAAAAATGGGGAGTGATGACAGGCCCAGGAGTAACACAGCTGGATAGAACAGACACACAGGGCGTCCTAAGTCGGCTGACAGAGTTCTTCTCCAGGGGCTCCAGCTTCTTTGCCCATTTCCTACCAACTCGGAGGAAAGACCAGACTGACAGCTAGGTACATTGCTCTTCATAATATGTAAGGGTCTTGGAGGCAGTCCCATGTGCCCTGAGGAGCGCGTAGGAGCGTGTACATGGGTGCTCACCACCACACACGGCACAGATAGACAGGACACTAAACAGCAACCTGGGCTGTCTCCGAGTCAGGAAATGCCTCCAGAGACAGATGCATTTGTCTTCCTTTAGCAAAGCCTAATGGGAGGTAAATGATCTTTACAAACAGTGCTTAATTGGCTGTGGGGTGTGTGGTGCATTGGCCAGATGCCTAAGGACTCCAGGCTGGAGCTGTGAGTGTACCTCCCAGGAAAGGGAAGAAACAGCTTCTAAAAATCCTCCCAGGCAGAGGAGAGCAGCAACCGCCTTAGTCAGATGGAGTGCTGACTTTGACATGCCAGGAAACTGCTTCAAGGCTGTCACTACTAGGGAAGGCCAATTACTTGAATTGGCACTCCGGTGTCTTGGGAGAGAAGAGGGTTTTCTTGTTTTTTTTTCTTTGAACTCCTTGAAATTTACTTTCCAACAATTTAGGATTTGTATACAACCATATGTTTGATATTCCCTTCCTCCAATCACAGATTTTAAGATGAGGGTTTAACTTCTCCATATTCCCATTGCTGAGGTCAGAGTTGGGAGAGCTGGTTCAGATTTTTGTAAGAATTCAATTAGACCTCTTTAGCCAATGGGAGCTTTATTAATGCAAAAGCATGGGGGCCTGAGACTTAGCAAGGAGCGAAACAAAAGCATTGATGTAAGAAATGGACTGACTTATATACACGGCCTGTAGGATGGTGATGTAATTTTAGGGTGTCAAATGGGGGTTGGAGATTTAGGGACAGGATGAGGAAGATGGATGACACAAGATAAGGGAGATGGGAAATTTTATGTCCCAGAATGTGGAGGTGACAAGGAATTTTTATGGTCCCCAATAAGGGGTAAGTTTACTCTAGGATACTCTCAGGCTCAGGAGGGCCTCCCAAGGTAGTGAAAAGGCTACCCTTAATATTAATCCTTCGGGCACCTCTATATCCACATCACCATCACTTCTGTTTTAGTAACAAATTCCTTTTATTGGTCACTAACAGGTTCAAAATAGTATTTCCCTCTCATTAATTCATTTACTATGTAGGAATAGCTAGGGGACATGGTGGACAAGAGTGCTATGCCTGGAGTCAGGAAGATATCTTTCTGAGTTTAATTCTGACTTCAGGCCACTTAATAGCAGTGTGAACCTGGGCAAGTCACTTAATCCTATTTGCCTCAGTTTCTACATCTATAAAATGAGCTGGAGAAGGAAATGGCAAATCACACCTTTGCCAAGGGAACCCCACATGGGATCGTGAGGAGTTGGATACAGCTGAAAAATGACCTAACAACTAAATGTATCAGGTTTCTTGCCAAGTGCAAGAGACACAAATGAGAGAAAGGATGGTCTTTAAGGAGATTACAATCTACAACACACAATGGAAAGTTGAAAAGCGGGGAGGGGCAAGGGCCAAAGGCAGATGGCAAATTGAGTTGGATGGAAAGTTGTGAGCACTCTATGAAGGAAGGCTTTGGGAGGGGGTTTAGCGCTCTACCCTCCAGCCCTCCAGTCTGAGGGGAAAGGCAGCTGGCTGAAGGGAAGCAGAGATGGTGTTGAGCATCAAAATCTGAGTCAGTCTGTGTGGTGATGAGATTTTAGGGGGCCAGCTTCTCTTGGGGAGGGGCATGGTGGTCCATGGAATCAAAGTCAAGCAGAGCTGCTGGTGGAAATGGAGAGTTACCTAGGAGTTGCAGAATAGTTGATTCATATGAATTGGTGAGGTTTCCTGACTAGGGTACTCCCTATACTATAGAAATCCAGGTCTAGTCCAAACAAGCCAACCAAAAAAACCAAACAAAACAAAAACCCAAACTCTAATATTTATACAGTGCTTTAAATTCTCCAAAGCATTTTAAATACATTATCTCATTTGGTCTTCACAACAGTCCTGTGAGCCAAGTGCTACAGGTATTATTTTCCCCTCTTTGTAGATGGGTAAACTGAGGCTGACTGAGGTGTAAGTCCCTGAGCCAACACTTGAGCTCGAGTCTTTTTAACTCCAAGTCCATTGACTCTTGTGAAGCAGCTCATGGTATTGCTGTACAGAGTGTAATTTTTTGTTCTTTGGGACTCAGCGTCAAGATAGATGCAGTTCAGCTTCCACAATGACCTAGTTCCAAATCTATGCACTCCTCTTTCCCAAGTTTTCTGATTTGCTCTAGACTATCATAATTCATTGTAGAGATTCATGAACTTTTCTGTGCATTGACTCATGAATCCAAAGTCATTCTCTACTGGCTTTGTTGTTGTTTGTCCTTTGTTCTCAAAGAGGATCTTGATATCAGGAAGGTGATGTCATGACTTGCAAATGAGTTGGATTTAAGTGAGGGAGGGCTGTGCAAAGTCACCAGCCTCACTTTCTCCTCCAGAGCCATCTGGGTCCATTGACCAGACATAGATTAGGATGACTGGAGGTGCCCTCCTCCATCCCCCCCAGCATATCTTCTTGATCAAGGGGATATCTTGACACTCTTGCATAAGCTGAAGGAATCCTTGATAGCTAACGAGAGCCAGCACATTCTCTTAATCTTGAATACACTAGAGAATGTGATATTTCTATACCTCCTACATGGCAGAAAAGATACATTCCCATGCTAACCAGTCATTAGAAAAAAACATTGCACTAGCTCAACCATTTCCTTTCCCCCAAATCCCAGACCCTCTCCCCCCCACCCCAAAAAATTCATGTTTCCCTTGAGTAGTAGTCACTTTTCTCAGTCCTACCTCCTTTCACTATCCTTTCTTTCTTTCTTTTTTTTTTTTTTTTTTAACGCAATCGGGGTTAAGTAACTTGCTCAAGGTTACACGGCCAGGTGTTTCTGGGTGGGTGCTAAGTGTCTAAGCCCGGGATTTGATCTCCAGGTCTTCTCAACACTGGAGCCGGTGCTCTTACTCACTGTGCTAACTGGCCTCCCCATAATCTCTCCTTATTCAGCTTTTCCTCAAGAAGAGATGACAATTAGTCCCCTACCTGCAGCAGTTAGTAAATATTTTTCTCAGGCTAATTGTTATACAGAACTTTGCACAACAACGAAAGTGGTAAAGAGGCAAGCCCTGTATATCACATAAGCCCTCAAACAACTTGCCAACAGTCATGGAGAAGTTGACAATATTTGAACCTGATGACCAGGAGTCAGACTAGAGCTTTCCTCTCTTCATCCGCTATGCTGGCAAATTCCTTTTACCTTAACTGTCATTTTCAGTGGGAGTTCCAATGCTAGCTCATGGATCTATGTGTTCTTATGGAAAATAAAAGCAAGGCTTTCAGATGCCTTCCCTTATAAAGAACCTTTCTCCAAGAAGCCTAAAATACTGTAGGAACATTATGTCATCCACTTTCCAAAATGTCTTTGAGAGAGGTAGATGGATGATAAATGGAAGCTGCTTTTAATAAGAGAAAAGACAGGCTCAGAGAAAGAACATGATTTAAAGAACATGAGTATAGGCTCCTAGGATTTTATAACTAGAGGGACCTTAAAGATATTCTATTCTTGAAGGACCAGTGAGCAAGAAGTATGGGAGCTGATCCCTAAAGGCTAAATTTTGCATCTCATTCATTGCAGATCACTCTTTAAAAAAAAAATAGGCTTTTGGTTTATGAGTAGCATTTTTTTTCCTTTAAGCTAAAGGTAAAGTGAACTTATAAATTCAATGAAAAATTCTCATCTTCCCTACTGCCAAAGGAAGGTATTAACTTTGTTTTTTGTTTCTAATTGATGCTCAGGAAACAGAAAGGGTGATCATCTCAAATGAATTAATAAGCCAGGATCACATAGCAAGACTTGATTTTTTTTTCTTTTTTTCTGGCACTTTAGAATATTTCTTGGCACATGTACCCTTCATCTATCAAGGAACTAGCTGAAAAGGGCACAGAAATTGAAATTGTATTTCTAAGGAAAGAGGGAAAAACTCTAAAATAATTATCTGTCAGTCATTCTCAAGAATTTTTATTAAATTTTACATTCACACCAGGCCCAGAAGAAAACCTGTTGGGGAAAAAAACAGAGAGCAACAGCTTGTCCCTTCTTCATCTCTCATCAAATTCAGATGATTTAGATGAATGAGAACTCAAACCTACATCCATAGGTTAACTGCGGTGCTGTCTAGCTCTAGGGCAAATTCAGGTACTGGCCTCAACAGAAACTGTGGTATAATGGAAAAGTAGAGAATGAACATAGGGTCCACATTCTATTCTACTGCTAACTGGCTTAGTGGCTTCTGACACTGGCTTCTGTTTTATTTTATCTCTGTTTCCCTATCTGTAAAATAAAGGAGGTTGAATGAGACTCTTTCAAAGGTTCCTCCCTGTTCTAATATTCTGTTCTCCCATGGTTGAACGGATGAATGAAGAAATGAAAAAAGTATACTTTACATGTTTACTACATACCAAGCATCACATTAAAATCTGGGAATAAAAATAGAGAAGATAGTAACTAGCCACAAGGAAATCACATTCTAATAGGGGAAAACAACATATAGGAGAGTATTGACCAAGGAGTAATTTTTGCTTTGGAAAGTTATAGGGCTAGTGAGTGGAATGGTAGGGGATTTATATACTCTTTCCAATAACAATGACTGTACTGATTTAATTATTAATTACACACACACAATTGTGATTTAACTAATAATGATTCCAGAATGGAAACCAGACTAGAGATACACAGCCTGTAAGGCATCTATCAAGAAGATGACAATGGAAGTAAAATGAAGTAGGTTTGGAGTTAGCCTAGGTCTAATGGGCTTACATGAAGACAAGGACGAAGGGACCTCAGGGCAAGAGTTCTAGAGTAGAAAGTATTAAGTACCTCCGGTCACAGTCTTTGGTCCTGGCCATTATTTTGCTGTTTCCATCCTCCAGCCACAGACACATATAGATCTCTATATGGTCACATATATTTTGGATAGTCAACTCAGTATATTCTATGGATATCAAGTAATTAATGATGGTGTTAATGATGACAATTGCATTTATATATATATAACTCTAAAGTTTGTAAAAGCATTTTTATGCATAATTTCATTTGAGCCTTACAATAATGCTGTGAGACAATAACAATTAGTAACATTTAGATAATGCTTTAGGGTTTACAAAGCACTTTACATGTTATCTCATTTGGTCTTCACAACAATCCTATGAAATAAATGCTATCACTGTTCCTGTATCACAAGTGAAACTAAAAGAAATTAAGAGACTGGCCCATGGTCATGTAGTAAGTGTTAAGTCAGGATTTGAACTCATGTCTTTCTGATAATAATATAATACTCTATTACCTTGCTGCATCTTAGTAGGTACTAAAGGTAATATTATCCCCATTTTATAGATTAGGAAACTAAGGTTCAGAGATGCTAAGTGATGTGGCCTACTATCACACAGCTAGTAAGTGTGACAAGATGGATGCAGGCTCAGTTTTTCCTGACCAAGAGTCCAGAGTTCTGTGCAGGATTCCATGAGGCCTGTTTTGCAGAAATGGAAAGTGCACAGAAATATTTTTCCGGGGGAGGAGGGAGAGAAAGGGAATGAAATGCAAATGTCCCAACTAATTTCACCACTATTCGTTCCTTCTTGTCATTAAACACTCACTTTTTTTTAGTTCTTCCAATATGTAATGTACATACTTATTAAAATCACATCAAACATGCTCATTTCTCTGTAACAGATCATTTAATTTGTAGTGACTCCTTCAAATACTCTGGAATCAAGATAACTATGGCTCTTTCTTTTTTGTCTTATAAATTGTATCCATCAATGATTTCAGTGATGAGGTAATTTTTTTTTCAAATCCCCACATTTCCCAGGTAATTTTTCATTAGTTGTTATTGCTAAAGATAACCTTCTTATACATTTCCATATGTGAAATGAGCATGGCCATTTGTTAATTAAATATTGACTGTTGAAATGTATTTTAAGTGTTGACAACTTTAGTCATAAACAGAACTCCTGCAGATTTTTATATGTCTGGGCTTGGATAAGGGCCAATGAATGATTCACATCAATGAATGATGTTCCCAGTGTGGAAAACATATATAAGTTAGGTTTTAATGTTGCTATTTTAAAATTTATCCACAGTCTTACATGCAACTACTTAAAGTAGGTATATACCTGATACAGCTAATTAATTTAAATAACAATAATAGCTAGTAATTACATACTGCTTTAAGGCAAATGCTTTACAAATATTATTTTGTTTGATCATTGATCACGGTAACAATGCTGCCACGTTAAGGTATTGTTATCCTCATTTTATAAATGAGGAAATTTAAGAAGATAATGGTAAAGTGACTTACCCAGGGTAACAAACTAGTTAAGTGTTTGAGCTGGATTTGAACTCAGGTTTTCCTGACTCCAACTCCATTTTTTTTGTATTACAAATTTATTTTATTTTTAATTTCACAGAACAAAACAAGCATTTCTATAACACAGTATAATAAAGATGACTGCACATGAAACTGCAAATCTTACCATGTACAACTTCATATATCCTCCAAATATACAAAAAATTAACATGTAAATTTTTTCTCCCCTCCCCCCATGCCCTAGAGATGACTACCATCAAACAAAAATTGGTGTACATATGTAAAATTATTTTATATATACATCTATTCATCAATTCTTTCTCCTGAAGGCAGATAGTCTTTCTTCATATGTCCTTTATTTTTAATTTGTATAATATTTAAAATGACTTAGTCACTCAAAGACATTCATAAAACAACATTGCTCGTATACAATGTTCTCTTGGTTCTGCTCACTTCACTCTTTATCATTTTGTGCAAGGCTTTTCATACCTTTATTTGAGCTCATCATTTCTTATAGCACAGTAGTATTCCATCACAACCATACATTACAACTTGGTCAGCCAAGGCCAGTATTCCATCTACTGTTTCAGCTTGTGTCAGAATAAATAAGGGTTTTGGTTGAGGCTTTTTGCTACCAAATGGCCCTTGTACAGATTGACCTTGGCTATGAGAATACTGTCTCTTCTCACCTCCACCTCCTGAGAGGTCTCTAGCTCCCTTTTGAAGCTTAGCACAAGTCCCTCCTCTTCCACAAGGCCTTCCCTGGTCCTTCTGTTTCTGAGCAAGGTTCACCCCACCCTCAATTATTTTGTATTTGCTTATTTGCATACATGTTGTTTCCTCTCAGCAAATAGTCAACAAGATACTGGAGATGGAATCTGGAAGAACAAGTTCAAATCCTCCCTCAAACAGCCATCAGCTATAGGACCCAGGATGAGTCACTTAACCTCTTTGTGACTCAGTTTCTAAATCTGCAAAAAGAAGGAGTTGGGTTTTAATAGCCTCTAAGATTTCTTCCTCAGGCTCCAAATCAGACAGAGACTTTAGTGATTTTGTTGTTGGTGCTTTTTGTTTCTTTCATTTTGCATTTGGTACAAGTTCTCATATAATGCTTTAAACATAATAGACATTTAAGGAATTAATTCTACTTATTAATTTGCAAGGTGGTTGATTGGAAATATCTCTGTTCCTAATAGATTACATATTGTCAGTGCCTGTGATGTTGCATCCTGATTCAGAAGAGGCTCTCCCTAGGATTACCAAATTGTTGTTCAGTCACTTTTTAGTCATATCTGATTCACCATGACACCTTTTGGGATTTTCTTGGCAGAGATATTGAAGCAGTTTGCTATTTCCTTCTCCAGTTCATTTTACAGATGAGGAAACTGAAGCAAACAGGGTTAAGTGATTTGTCCAGGGTCACATAGCTAGTGTCTGAGGCTGGAGTTGAACTCAGGTCTTTCTGACTCCAGGCCCAGGACTCTATTCACTGTACCACCTAACTTCCAAAAGTTGTGTATATCAATTATTTGCCTGCCAAACTTTGGATTATACCACTTCAAATACAAAATGGTCTTTGCAAAAATGATGCTGAGGGAGCAGCTAGGTAGCACAGTGCATAGAACACTGTCTCTGGAGTTGGGAGGACCTGAGTTCAAATCTGGTCTCAGACACTTAACACTTACTAGCCATGTGACCTTGGGCAAGTCACTTAACCCCAACTTCACTGCCTTCCACCCTCCAAAAAACAGCAAAAAAAAAAAATGATGTCAATTAAATTGAAGTACATCAAGTGGGACATGTTTGAAATGAGTCAACTGTTGCCCCATGTTCATTTTTGGGCAAATATTAATTTAAATATTAACATAATTTTCTTATTTAGTGAAATAATTTTAAACATATCATTTAGGAAATGTTTTGCTCTCTAAAATAACAATAATAAAGAAAAATAAGATATAGCAATTTTGCCAATGCAATACCCACAGCAGCTGCTATGAACATGCAGGCATATTCTCAGGTTTGAATCACAAAATAGACTCTCCACCTGGAAGACAGAACCAAAACATTTATTTATACACTTGAAAGCCGAATGCCAACAATAGAAAGTCAAATCCATCATAGCAACAAATAAATCTATACACAATAATACAGTGGAGAGCTCTACTATCCCCAATCCTCCCCCCTGCTAGGGCCTTCCCACAAAAAAACACTCACAGCTTGTGGCCTGCTTCCTCTCTTTCCCTCAGCTCAGTTCAAATCCTGACTTAGTCACTTATTACCTTTGTGACCTTTAGCTAGTCACCTCTCTCAGAACTTCAGTCTCCAAATTTGTAAAATTAAGGGGCAGTGGGTATTACACTACTTGACTTTTATGATCCCTTCCATTTCTACCTATGGCCTTATAATCATGTGATCTATAGTTTGGGAATCAGGAGCTATGGGTTGATGAAAACTTTCATATTAGAAATGGACCCAAGGGTAAGCCCAATACTTGGAGCTAAAGGACAGTTCTGTTTCTTAAAAACACTCAGAAAAATTTTTTCTATGCTTGTAAGAAAGATTTGCTATATGGTCAAAGTGAGACTATTTGTCTAGTTCAAGGAAGAAGAGTGGAAGAAAGAAGTGTTCCAAGGTACCTGAGAATCCCTAGATTTTTCTCCATATTTTCCATCCCCTACTCCCACCTTCTTTGTTGATGGACTTTGACTCCGAAAGGCTGCCTTACAGAGAGAACTGTTTCTGTATCCAGGTGTTACATTTTTTTTGACCTGAGTTCATATATAACTCTCTTTTAGACATCTAGGGCTGTATAGGCAACTTAAACTCAGCATGTTCAAACAAACTCATTATCTTTCTCAATCTCTTGTTCTCTGCCCCCTCATATTCTAACAGTGGTTGTGTTAAAACTGTATCTTAAATTGCCAATTTTTTTTTTTACTGAATTAGAAACAATAATAACAAAATTCATTTAGAAAAACAAAAAATCAAGAATATAAAAGAAAATAATGAAAAAATTTGAAAAGAAAAGAGGTTTAGCAGTACCAGGTCTTGAACTATATTATAAGGCAGTAATTAATCAAAGCCATCTAGTACTGGCTAAGAAACAGGTAGACCATGTAACCAAGATTAAGAGGGAAGTGGAAAATTGGGAAAGAATTTTTACAACCATTGTCTCTGATAAAGGCCTTATTTCTAAAATACACAGAGAACTGAGTCAAATCTATAAGAATACAAGTCATTCCCCAATTGATAAATGGTCAAACGATATAAACAGGCAGTTTTCAGAGCAAGAAATTAAAGAAATCTGTAAGCATATGAAAAAATGCTCTAAATCACTATTGATTAGAGAAATGCAAATCAAACAACTCTGAGATACCACATCTCACAGACCAGATTGGCTAAGATGACAACAGAAAAAATGATAAATGCTGGAGAGGATGTGGAAAAATTAGAACACTAATGCATTGTTGGTGGAGTTGTGAACTGATTCAACCATTCTGGAGAACAATCTGGAACTATGCCTGAAGGGCTATAAATAAGTACATAACCTTTGACCCAGCAATACCACTTCTAGGGTTGTATCACAAAGAGATCATAGAAGTGGGAAGAGGACTCATATGCACAAAAATATTTATTGCAGCTGTTTTTGTGGTGGTAAAGAACTGCAAATCAAGGGGATGCCCATCAATTGAGGAATGGCTGAACAAGTTGTGGTATATGAATGTAATAGAATATTATTGTGCTATAAGAAATGAGGAGCAGATAGATTTCATAATAACCTGGAGAAACTTATATAAACTGATGCTGAGTGAGAAGAGCAGATCCAGGAAAAATCTGTACACAATTACAGACACGACTTAATATGTGACAACTAACTTTGGTAGACTGGGCTCCTCTCAGCAATGCAAGGTTATAAGACACCTCCAAAAGACTCATGATGGAAAGAGATGTCCACATCCAGAGAAAGAACTAAAGAGTCTGAATGCAGATTGAAGCAAACTACTTGCTCTCTCTCTTTTTCTTGTTTTGTTTCCTCTTTCCTATTGTTCATTCCACTGTTTATAATCCTTCTTTATGACCTGACTAATGTTTAATGTGAAGGTATTTGTAGATCCTATATTTGATTACATGTCACCATGGTGGGGGGGGGGAAGGGAGGGAAGGGGAGAAAATCTGAGATTCAAGGGATTGTGGAACTGAATGTTGCAAACTAAAAGTAAATTAATTAATTAATTTAAAGAAAAAAAAAGAAAAGAACAGGTAGACCAATGGAATATAGTAGACTTACAATTTATAGCGGCTCACAAACACAATAACCTTTTATTTGACAAGTGCAAAGACAAGATTTGGGGATAAAAATTCATTATTTAGTAAAAATTATTAGGAAAACTTTAAAGCAGTGTGGTGGAAACTGGACATAGACCAATATCTTGCAATACCTTATAAGGTCAAAATGGATACATGGCTTGGATATAAAGAGAGATTTTACAAGAAAATTAGAACATGGAGCATGTTACTTATCAGATTTATGGATAGGCAAACAATTTATGAATAAACAAGAGACAGGTAGTAAAGTTAGATATAAAATGGATAATTTTGATTACATCAAATTTAAAAGGTTTTTGTATAAATAAAACAAATGTAGCAAAGATCACTAGGAAAGCAGGAAATTGAGGAAACATTTTATAGACAATTTATCTGATAAAGATGTCATAGCTAAAATATGTCAAATCTCTAAGAATATAGGTCATTCCCTAATTGATAAATAGTCAAAGGATATGAACAGGCAGTTTTCTAATGAAGAAATCAAAACAATTTATAGTCATATGAAAAAATGCTCTAAATCATTATTGATTAGAGAAATGCAAATTAAAACAACCTTGAGATACTATTTTATACCTAACAAATTGACTAAAATGATAAAAGGGGAGAGTGACAAATGTTGATGTGAAAAAATTGGGACACTAATTCATTGTTGGTGGAATTGTAAACTGATCCACCCATTTTGGAGAGCAATCTGGAATTATGCCAAAAGTTACTAAACTACCCCTATACCCTTTGACCCAGAAATACCATTCTTTGGTTTATTTCCAAAGATAATTAGGGAACAAGGAAAATAAGTTATATGTTCTAAAATGCTTACAGTAGCTCTCCTTGTGGTGTTAAAGAACTGGAAATTACAGAGATGCCCATCAACTAGAGGATGGCTAAACAAGTTGTGGTATATGATTGTGATGGAATACTACTATGCTCTAAGAAATGATGCGCTAAATAATGTTAGAAAAACATGGAAGAACTTGTGCAAAATAATGAAAAGTGAAATGAGCAGAACCAAGGAAATTTTGTATACAGTATCAGCAATATTGTTTTAAGAATGACTTTGAGTGAATAAGTTATTTTGGCTATTATAAATACCCAAATTAACTCTAAAGAACATATAAAGAAAGTCACTATCTTCATCCAGAAAAATAACTGATAAACAGAAGTATATACATATAGAATAATTACATACACATACACATATATACACCTATTTGTCTAATGGTAGCTATCTCTAGGGCAAGCGGGGTAAAGGGGAAAAAAGAAATTTACATGACATTTTTGTTGTATATTTGAAACTAATAGCAAGTTGTGCATAGTAGATTTGCAGCTTCATGTGCAATCACCTTTTTATTGTACTATGTTTATTGTACTGTGCCGTTTTCCAGTGAGTATTACACTTGTTTTGTTCCATAAATTAAAAATGAAATAAAAAAACTATCTTATTCTGATTCCCCTGACCATCCCCTCCCTTTCTAGTCAGCACAATAAGTTTATAAATAGCCAGTACAAAGTAGTAGGAAATAAAATTGCAAAGAAGAACCCAGAAGTCACATATAAGCCATCCTGAAGATCAAAGGGGCATAATTTACAAATCGTATCATATTAACTAAAATTTGCATCCTGGTAACATGTACTGAAACAGGGGAAACCATCTAGATGCTGCTTGTCAAGGCTTCTGGTCCTATGATATGATAATTCCAGGCAAAACCCAAACCGTCATAGCTCTAGACCAGCAGAATATCAAAAAGGTGCTGTTAACTTTGGGATGATGACTTTGAAGTTTTATCTACACCTTTGAGTTTCATATGGCATAGGATTCTATGGCTTGTCTGTTTCCTATTTTAAAAAACAAACTATAAAAATGAGATGTCAACCTCATATCTGTTCCCTTCCCCCTTCACCCCTCTTCCACCTTCATGAGGCCCAAGTGTTCCCTAATGCTCCCAACTAATCCATGGTTACATGAGTGATATCTGCTGCCTCTTCCCTTTCCTATCTCCTTCCCCATATCTGCTTTACTTCACTACCCCCATTCTCTGTCCCCAAACTGCCATCTACTTCTATATCACTTTTTACCACTTGTCTGCCTTCAAGGTTTTTTTGACCCCCCCCCCACTTTTTGTATTTAATTAAAGTGAGATTGCTGCTACATTTCCCACTGCCAATCATGCCATTTCCCAGAGAGTACCCAAAGAACCAGGTATTCCTGCCCCCATTTTATAATTTCACAAATGATCAATTCAGTGGCCAAGTCCTATGATTTCTCCCTATACCCCATTCACTCCTCTGACACTATTGAAGTAGGTTTCTTATTGGTCTCCCTGTCTCAGTTCTCATCCCATTCCAATTCATCATCCATTTAGCTGTCAGATTTATCTTTCTAAAACTCAGGTCTGACCATAAAACCCTTTATTCGTTAAAATCCAATGGCTCTCTATTATGGTCAGGATCAAATATAAAAGCCTCTGTTTGGCTTTCAAAGCCCTTTGTAACCCACCCTTCCTTACCTTTCCAGTCTCCTTACACATTATACCCCCTCCATATATTTGCCATATTTCCCTCTAGTGCTCTTAGATCCCGTTATTCTGCCTTCCTCCTTGTTCCTCCCACACAGTCCATCCCCCAAGCCTGGAATGTTCTCCCTCCTCATCTTTCTCTCCTAAATTCCCTGTCTTCTTCAATTCTCAAATAAAATCCCACCTTCTTGAAGAAGGCTTTCTCTCTCTTCCTTAATTTTAGTGGCTTCCATTTGAGACTATCCCCAATTTATCTATCATATATCTCATATGTGTTTGCGTATTGTCTCTTTCATTAGACAGAAAGATCCTTGAGGGCAGGAACTATTTGTTTTCATTTCTTTATACATCCAGTGCTTAGCACAAAGCTAGGCTTATGTTGTTGTTCAGTCCTTCAGTGGTGTCTGTCTCTTCCTGACCCCATGGACCATAGCATGCCAGGCCCTTCTATCCTCCACTATCTCTTGAAGTCTGTCCGAGTTCATTTTCATTGTTTCCATGATGATCGCTATTCCTCTCATCCTCTGCCATCCCTTTTGCTTTTTGCCTTCAATCTTTTCCAACATCAGGGTCTTTTCCAATGAGTCCCATCTTTTCATTATGAGGCCAAAACTTTTAAACTTCAGTTTCAATATTTGACCTTCTAGTGAATAACCTGAATTGATTTCTTTAAGTAATTAAACCTTACTTTCTTTAAAACCTTTTTGCTGCCCAACAGATGAGGAACTGAAGCAAACAGGGCTAAGTGACTTGCCCAGGATCACACAGCTAGTAAGTATCTGAGGACAGATTTGATCTCAGAAGATGAGTTTTCCTGACTCCAGGTCCTGTACACTGTGCAATCTAGTTGCAAGGGTTGGCATATAGTAGGTGCCTAATAAATCCTAGTTGACTGACTTATTGACATAGCAAATACTTTTCCCCATCAGGTTCCTTTTCATGGCTCAGAAAGTTGGAGTGGCTTGCCCAGGCAATACTAGGGCCCAAATCCAGGTTTGTTGTTATTTTTTTTTTTAATCACAAATCTAGTGTTCTTTATGTTGTATTATATTATCTCCTTCCTATAGCCTCCCTTCTACCTCCAGGGTAGAATGGGCTGGACTTGAATCTTATTCATTAAATATAAATAAGATTCAAATAGCAACTCAATTAAAGCTAACAAATGTTTATGAAGTACTTATGTGCAAGGCTTTGTGCTAAGCGATGAGGAGAGAAGTTAGAAAGAAAAGGGAGTGGGTATGGGATGCAGCAGGAATAAGTGCCGCAATCAAATGGGCTAAGGACTGGATTTCGTCTTTAGTGAAAACCTTAAAGCACTTAGAGACAATGTAAAAGCAAAGATCGCAACATCTGGAGTGTGCGGAACTCAGGTATTTGGCAGTCTTACACATCTGGAACTTAAGCAAAATGAGGACGCAAGGCAGACTATCTGGAGTGCTAGGGCATTGTGGGTGGATGCTTTCTTTGAAAATTCTGGATGGACATATTATATTTTACTGTGGCAATATTATTATTGATAGGAATAACCTCACCACACTAGCTAAAATGCCAGCCCATACATCCTCTTGGTGCAGACCCAGAGAGAGGCCAGGTGTGGACTGTCATTCATTTAGCAGCGTGTATCTGCAGCAGCCCAGGCTCCTACAGGGAAGCTGGGCCCTTTGCTGTGCTTGCATTCTGGGAGCAAAGAGTCATGCTTAAAGACATGCTGAGAGTCCCCAGCCAGGCAACAGAGCCATTTGCTCAGGTACATGTCTGCATGCTGTTCGCTGTAAGAGAGGACATCTGGACTACCACAGAGGCTGTTATGGGCCTGGTGCCATCCAGAATGCCCCAGTAAAGGTGAATCTGTCATAAAGCAGGATTCAAGAGAGATAATACGGCTCACTTGCTGTATTGCACCTTCATTTCCTTCATATTTCTACCTGCATTACCTTTATCTGCATCCTCCCCCTGCTCCAAACTTGGCCAAAATGAGTACCTGAAGCCACTCTCTAGGACCTGCAATGCTTATTTCTACCTCACCATTATTATTGATATTTTCACGTTAGAAGGAGGAACATTTGTCAGAGGCAACATCTGTAATACGTTTTAAGAGTAATAATAGTCACAAGTACATAATGTTTCATGTCTGAGAAAATCTTTCACATCTATTATCTCAAATGAAGCAACAACCCTGTAAGTTAGGCAGTGCATGTTTATTATCCCCATTTTACAGATTGGCCTATATTGGCTGTAGGGATCCTTTTCACAAACTCTCACACATATTGGTAAGTCTGGGCTCTCAGAGGTCTGAATTGGCTCCATCTCTCTCTCAGGGTCCTAGGGCTACCCCTAAAGGGCTGAGGTAATTTCTCTATCATACATCAATAATTTTATGTTAATGTTAATTACCAGTATTAGTGGCCTAGTATTATTTAACCAATTAACATTAATTCTTTTTTGTTATTGCTTTGATCTTTTTGGTCTTCTTGGACTCATTGACCTGGTTTTGAGGTTTTCTTGGCAAAGATACTGAAGTGGTTTGCCATTTCCTTCTCCAGTTCATTTTATGGATGAGTAAATGAGGCAAACAGAACTAAGTAACTTGCCCAGGGCCACACAGCTAGTAAGTGTCTGAGGCCAGATTTGAACTTGTGAAGATACAGGAACAACCCCTCCCCCCACCCAATGAAGAATGGGGATGGAGAACACCCTCTTCTTCAGTGTATAGGTCCCTGCTGAGATTGAGTTTAACCTTAAATTTAAAGTGCTTACTACAAGTTACACCAAGTTCACTTCTGAAAGTATCATAGTTGATAAATAAGCTACCATGACTTTCTCTTGGCTGCCTTGATCCAATGCTATGCTTGATCAAGCAGGTATGTCTGGACTTTGGTCTTCCTTGGACTCAGCCGTTCTCAGGAGCTGGCAGGGACTCTGGTTCTTTTACCATGGGCAGCTCATTTTCCCAACCTTTTGAAGCTCATGAGGTCACAACCTAACTTATGTTCCTTCCCCTAGAATGGGGGTGAGATGGGATGAGGTGGGGAGGGGATGACAAATAGGAAAAGTATCGAGGTCCATATTAAAACCATAGATTGGCCCAAGATGGGGAGGGCCTGAGACCTCTCTCCACCGAGAACCTTTTAGTGAGTCCTGTGTGGTTAGTGTCTTTTTGAATGCATGCCCAGTTCCAAATAAAAATCCATTTCTTTACCACATAGTTAGCAGATAGGAAAAGTTCTCAGCTCTGTGTACTCTCTGGGAATTGCATCAGCTGAGGATGCTGCTTATGCTGATAAGGGCTGGGCTTGGCCAGTCCTCTATTACTTAGATGAGGAACTGAGGCTCAGAGAAAATAAACTCAGTCAAGTTCACCCAATTAGTAAAGAGCAAAGCTAAGACTTAAACCGATGTCTTCAGACTGCATATCCAACATTGCTTCCACCCTGACTCAGCTGTGGGTCTACAAGTGAGAGGTTAATAATGGAGGATTTTTTGGCTAAGCATAATTTTCATGGCCATTGATACTCAATAACTTTCCTCTGCTTTTAAGACCTTTGGGAACCCTCTTCTGAGATGAAGTCCTTGAAATGCAGATTAAGAATGAAAATTTAACCCTCATTTTCATGTTCGTCCTCAGGGAGAGAGATAAAGGGACTGCAAGGGAAGTATTCCACACTCATTTGATCTAGGAGCTGCCATCACTGTGGATCCAAATCAATCAGTTGTGATTGAGGCACGATATGACACCAGACAGGGAGAAGGAAAGGAGCAAGAAATGGCGCCATCGGATGTTGTCAGGAACAATCTTCGGCCAGCTTGCACAAAAAGACAACAGGAAACAGATGGTGAGTTCATTGCCTCTCTTTGGCTAGCCTGTGGAAGCCATCTGGATCAAAGGAACTTGACTGTCAGCCTGGAGGAAGGAAGATGACTACAATAAACTTCACATTTGGAAACTTGTGGTTCCCAGAGAAGGACAGAGTAAGATCTGTTATGTGTGCTATTGGAATAAGAGCTCTAAAAAAATTTAAGTTGAAGGGAACATATGGTACTCTCCTCTTTTTCTGGCAACTTTTTTGGTACCACAAATGCTTAAGATTCTTGGAGTAACACAAGGCATTAGGTCATAGATTTAGAGCTGGAATGGGTCTAAGGAATCATCTTAAGCAACCTCTTATTTTACAGATGATGTGATGGTTTAGTAGATGCCCTGAGGTAGACTCAGAGACTACAGAAACCCTCCCTGCCCCCAGAACTATCATCTGGGCCATGTGGGATGTGTTTGGGCATCAATCTACATGATCCCCTCAGGCTTCTGCACCCTCCAGGAGTCCTGAATCTCAAAAAAAAAGCAACCCAGTTGGGAAAAAGACCTCCTGAGTCTCATTCTCAGTTCCATTTCTGCTTCTTCTTGTGTTCTAGTGTTTTTCTTTGCCTCTCTTTTCTACTGGTGGAGGGGTGTGAGGGTTGTTTGGGGAGACTAGCACCTCTGGTGTGGGGGCTTGCCAAACCCTTTTCAGGGCTGTTCATCCACCTTTGGTGTCTACTTTCACCCAACTCTCACCTATGTTCCAGGAAGCTGTAGAGTGCACAGTGGTTGCAGGCAGTAAAATTGTCACAGTAGACAAGCTAACCTAGGTTGAGGGTAACTGATAGACCTCAAACTCATCAGCGAGTTAGGGGGATTTCTACTTAAAGCATGGGAACACTTTCCCCAGAGGAGTAAGTGGATGAGAACAATTTGTTCCAGTGGCCATGAAAATGGTAGAAGTAGAATCTGTGGAGTGCTTAGAGCTTGGTCAGATATTGAAGATGTCAAGGTCATCCGCGGCATCCTGGGCCATACCCAGTTCTGACTTTTGTCTCATCACTGGACTTTGATTTTGGAAGAGAAAGCGAGGCTGATGACTGTGCAACTCAGCCTCACTTAAACCCAATTCACACAAAAGTCAAGACATCACCCACAATGCCACAGGTCCTCTTCAAAAATGAAGAATGAACGACACAACAGCAGAGGAGTGATTATGAGAGGTCAGCAGTTGAGAAGGAAAACAAATATAAGGAGAGTGAACAGAGAGAACAGAACTTTTTTAGGGGAGGGGACAATTTTTTTAACCTTTTAAGGGAAGTGAGCTAACTAGCCATTATATATTGCTTTAATGTTTACAAAGCACTTTCCAAATGCCTTATTTGATCCTCACAACAACCCTATGGAGTTGGAGCTATTTTCCTCCTCTTTTATACATGAGGAAACTGAGGTAAAAAGCGTTAAAGGATTTGGCTGGATTCACACAACTAGCAAATGCCTGAGGCTGAATTCAATCTCAGGTCTTCCTGACTCCAGATCTAGTTCTCTAGTTACGGTGCCATCTACTTTCTTTTTATCTTTTATGTTGAAGACCAACAGAGCCATAGTATTCTTTGGTTTCCTTTGCAAAGCCTTGCAGGGAGGCTTTAGTTCATTCAAGATTGTTACAACAATTTAAAGCATTCACAGGTCTTCAGTTTCTCAATAGCAGAACAAAACAACAAAGATATTGTTAATGGGGACATATAAGGATTCAAAGGTACTTTTAAAAAACCCTTCAGCACTGAACTAAAGAGACACAAGTTCTGAACCTGACTGTTTCTAAATATAAGTGTGGTCCACAGTAATTCCACAAACAAAATAGAGGGCTGGGGAAAAGTAAATCAAGAGAATGAATCCTTAAGTGTGTCCAGAGTGGTAGAAGTGAGACTGCTTTCCTAAATGTGTAGTCTCTGGGTCTACACTGTGGACCTGCATAGACTCAGGTTTGAATTGTGAGCACTTTTAATGGTTGTTTGCATAACTTGTCTCTGTTGCCCCAAGTCAGCCTGAAAACTTCCAAAGTTACTTAGGTCTATGTTGTCAGTTGTTCACTATGATAACTGATTCAGCAAGGAATGGCACTGAAACAATAAACATTTTGTTCCAACAGAAGTAAGTATTCAAGTAATGAGACTCAATAGCAGCCAGATTCCAAAATGGAAGTCTTCTACTCTCTTTTACCTTCCATCCTCAACACAATACTTCCATGACTCAAATTCCTGAAAGCTTATTACTTTGGTACTGAAAATATAGGTTCAATTTCTTTTAGTAGTTACTAGGTACCCCTAAATAGTCCTAGGGCTAAAGACTTCAAGGAAGGATCTAGTCTGTGTAGCACAGTTTAGGAAAGTCCAAGTTTGTGTCTTTCTAGGCAACTCCTTTCAATTTGTTCTTGTACTTGGGGGATGGATCTTCAGAAGGCAATTATTCTCCCCGGTTCTAGGAGTAGTGCCCTGTGGGCAGCTAGGTATACAGTGGATAGAACACTGGGCCTGAAGTCAGGAAGACTCACCTTCCTGAGTTCAAATCTGACCTAGACACTTACTAGCTATGTGATCCTGAACAAGTCACTTAACCTTGTTTGTCTCAGTTTCCTCATCTATAAAAATGAGCTGGAGAGGGAAATGGCAAACCACTCTGGTATCTTTGCCAAGAAAACCCCAAATGGAGTCATGAAGAATCGGACACGGCTGAAACGACTGAACAACAACAATACAGCCTATGGGTATCTGCTTCTAGAATTTATAGCTCATAAACCCTCCCTAGTGAACATCCTATTAATAATCAGTGTCATTTAACTCTCAGCAAAGGCATTTACTAAGTAATAGCAAAAACAAAACAAAAAGCCCCCAGTAATTATATAATGCCCCTCCTCCCCAAGTCTGAGGCATCCACTTCCACAAATACACATAGTATCTGCAGGGAGAGAGAGCCCAAACTTCGAGTACAATTGTAATGAGGCATACAGACAGACATCGTGAGTGTGAAGGCAACTCACAGCGTTAGCAGTGTAGGACACGGAAGACCTTCCTCTCTTCATATAGTCCATTCTGCAGCCTAATTTTCAGAGGTGAATCTCTCGTGTCTAAATCTGGCTCACTTCTCTGTTGCCAGAGGGGACAATTCTTAAAGCTGCTACTTCTGACTGCAAGTGACTGTCTCTCTGTATCCATGTAGCTTTCCCTTACTTGGGCCTCTAACTGACTCTAGCCACAGAAGATGTCTCTTTCCGGGTAAATGTGATGCTAGACATAATCTTGATAAGGGAGAGGAGGAGACAAAGACATCCCTTCTTCCTCCCTGCAGGGATTTCACTTCACAACAACTCCAAGCCCCAATTGCCTTCCAATCTCAAACTTTAGGATGTTCTGCTTTTTTTATCTGTAGTCCTAAGGCGTCTAAATCTTAGCCAGTGATATTTCCTGTGTGATATCAGTTGCCTTCATCCAATGACCAAGACCCTATAATCCTTTTAAGGAAATTAAGGAGCTGTATATGGTGGCACAACCTTGTTCTTGTTGTTCATCCTTAGCTCTCAAAAAAGACCAGTGACATCAGGAGGGGGTGATATCTTGACTTGCCAGTGAACTGAATTTAAGTGAGATTGATAATCCTTGCTACTGGGGAGTCTGAGGCTAGTGGATTGCTTGAACTCACAAGTTCTAAGCTTCAGTATGCCAAGGAAATCAAATGCCTGGAATAATTGTGGCATCATCGTGGTGAGCTCCTGAGAGTAAGGGTCCACTAGGCTACATAAAGAAGGGGTAACTGGCCCAGGATAGAAATGAAGCAGGATAAAACTCCCATGCCAATCATTAGTTGGATCAGACTGTTAGTGGCCATTGCCCTTCCAGCCTGATTGAGACAGGGCGACTCAGTCTCAAAATAAAAACAAACCACAAATGAAGGAATGATTAGATAAAATAGATATATAAGTAAATAAGTTTTAAAAAAAATAAAAGTTTAAGGAACTTCTCTATATTTTGTTTTGAGGTTTAGGAAATCTCCTTAATATCACCTTTACACCTGTATCTAGGATCTCTGGCTTCTCCTGTCTTTGTATATTGGGATTGATTTAGCATTTTGCTGATTGCCTAGACTTAAGAAAGTAGTGGAGAAAATGCTAATACTTTAGGGATTAAATTTCAAAGTATGATAGTGTATTTTTTTCAGAGATCTGGTTGTTAAATATTTATTAACACATCCCTGACAGCACCAGATCTCTTTCCATGGGGCTCCCAGTTTATCTGTTTCCAACAATAGCTCCAGATTGTCTCTTCACCCCACATGTCCATTAATTCCCCATTAAGTGGCAAGGGAAAGCTCCTCCTCCAGAAATTTCACCTAGAGGAAAGATGGATCAAAATCTTTTCCCTTTCCTTCCTCCCCACAGGAAACCTTTTCAATTGTTTCCCACATTTAACAGTTAAAAAGAGACAAGAGGGAACTGGTTCAAGTTGTAGCTACAGTATTATGAATTTACACCTAAGAAAGGACTTCCTGATTGTGACAAACGTGCCTTACTAAAAGACAGTGATGTTTTGCTTTGTTTTGTTTTTTCTTAATGAGAGAATCAGGAAAAGAATGAAGAGTTTTCCTTGTGCTATGGAATGTACTGGTCAGAGTCTTGTCCAAGAACCTCTGAAGGTCTTCTAGTCTTCTGATTCTAAGAAAATTACACTGTATTGCCATTTCCCCCTACTGTATCAGCCTTTCTTCCTTGCTCCCTTTCTCCCTTCCTTCCTTCCTTTCTCTTTCTTCCTCTTCCTCTCCTTCTCCTTCTCTCTCTCCCTCTCCTTGTTTCTTTTAAAAAAAAATAAAACTTTAATCCTATTTTACATTCATCTTTGGTCCTCTTGCCTCTTGTAGTATGACTCCTGCGATCACTTCTCTGCCCACAGTGACATTTTAATAATCTGAGTCCTTGCAGGACCTTAAACAAAATAATATCCCCAGGGAGTGGACCAAATACCCTATCAGGTATTTTCACTTGTATTCTCATGGACCATGAATTAAAACCCAACCAGCTGAATGTGCCCTGCATCTTAACATTTTTGTTTCATGGAGGAGGAAAAAAAAATCATTGCTCATTAAAACCAGTTTTCTGGGTTATTGAGTCTAATATTATAAGCTAGAATATGTATTGTTGCTGATTTTATTGCACATTTGCCATCTGGCCTTAACAAAGCCATTTTATTTCTCTAAGACTCAATTTTCCCTATCTACAAGTAGTGAATAGTGCTTAAGAAGTCAGTACTTGGCCAAAGTACTGGAGTAGTGAAATAGGGAGTTTCTTTTTTAATCATTTCTCTGAGAATCAAGAATTTAATTTGTGGGATTTTTTTTTTATTTCTGAAAAAAAAAATGACCTTGCAGAACAAAATGAAGTCTTACTGATCCTTCTCCCACAAGTTGTCTGTCAGGCATACAAGATTGATGCACGGTTCCGATGCCTTGGTGCCAGGGTTCTTGTACTGATGCAGCCACAGAGAAAGCTCTGTTAAATGATCCTCTGACTATCACCATCCAACAAAACCTAGAAGTTCATTAGAATCAAAAAAGGTGTTAAACTGAAACAAAGATGCTAGCTAGCAAAAGGAGTGAATCAGCATCATGAAAGGCGTCTTGGGCAAAGGAGCATCCCTCTAAATGATGAGGTTCTCCAACTATTTCTATCTGTGAACAATATTGTACAAATTTCATCAAGCCTTGGAATACTTCAGTGGAAGATCCCTGCCCATCTGGGAATGCGTGACGGATGCTCAGTTTTATTACTTTAATTTCTGTTTCTGTCAGAGTTAAACGTCTGCTCTTTCAGAGCTTTAATTTGCCAACACCAGAGAGCAAGGTGAGCAACAGGCAACTTTGACAGACCCAAGTTAACTGACCTAAAATATACACAGGAAAAAGCCACATGGATGAAGAACATTTAATACTGACAAGACGATGTTAATCAGTTGGATGAGCAGCACACAGTTATTTCACTAGTATGTATATAAAATATATATGTGATTTTCATATCACATAGTTGTACCTATACCACATGCATGTGTGCACATATGTGTGTGCACACATGTATATGTCACACAGAATTATGTTTAGATGTTCATATATAAATGTACACACATGTATGCACACATGTATGTATATAAGTAGATCTAGCTGGGTTCATGTAAACATGCTTGGTACTTAATAAAATTATGCATATTTATATACAAAAACATTCACACATGCATGTATGCACCTACACACATGCACAAATACAACATACACTTTGGCATGCTCAGTGTTTGGGAGGTTCTGAAGGAAAATGTGGGAGAGAAGAAGTATTTATTAGATTGACTACCAAACTGAAGATCTACAGAGCCATTGTGCTGATCTCATTGTTGTATGCCTATGAAACCGGGACAGTATACCTGTGTTATGCAGGAAACTGGATCTCTTCCATTTGAATTTTCTAAGGAAAATTCTGAAGGTCACCTGGCAGGATAAGGAAGGTACCAGACACGGAGGTCATCACTTGAAGCTAAACTGCAAAGCATTCAAACTCTGCTTCAGAGACTTCAACTAAGATGGGCTGGCCATGTTGTTCAAATGCAAAACATACCCTCACCAAAAGGACTACTTTATGGAGAACTCACACAGGACAAGCATTCACAGTGTGGTCAGAAGAAGTGATACAAGGACACTCTCAAGGTCTTTCTTAAGAACTTTGGAATTGATTGTGTGATATGGGAGACACTGGCACAGGACCACATCAGAGAAGGTGCTGTGCTCTATGAGCAAAGCAGAATTGGAACAGCTCAAAGGAAATGTAGGATGCACAGATTTGGAGAATGCTCACCCAATGTTCACACAAACTATTTGTGCCCGACCTGTGGTGTAGAGCATTCCAAGCTCATATTGCTCTGATCAGTCACAGTTGGACACATCAAAACTTGACTCTAGCATAGGGATGTCATTTTGATCCTCTTCAAGAACAAAGAACAATAACCAACCAGCATGTGTCTATAGGCACATGGATATTTAGACCAAAAAAAAAAAGTCTCAATGAGTCTGATTTTATCAAGATGAAAGGATTTTATACCACAAAAGATAGTATCTTTTAAATAAAAATAAAAGAGGCTAGGGAAACAATATTTGTGACAATTATATCGGTTAAAGGACTGAAATTCAGAATCTATAAGACACTGATGGATATTTGTGAGATTGATAATAAGCTAATATACCTAGAGCTGGAATGGAGCTCAGAGGCCACCTAGTCCACCTATCCCATTTTACAGATGAGTTAACTGGTTGAATTACTTCCTAAAATCATGTAGGCAAAAAAAATAATCCTGAACGGATCAATAGACAAATGTGAACAGATATTTTATACGAACTAGGAAATGCAACTTGCTAATTATTAAGTGATAAAAATGATCAAACTCCATAATAATCACAGAGATAAAGACTAAGACAACCTTAAGATACTACTTTGTAGCCACTAAAATGTGCATATGCATGTATAAACATACACACACATTTATTAGATGTTGGTGGCATTGTGGAGAAACAGGCACGCTAATACATTGTTAATGGGATAGCAAATTGGTAAAAAGATTTTGGAGAATATGGAAATAAGAATCATAAAACTCATCCTTCTTATTGACTGAATTCAATCACTAGGATTCTATCCAAAAAGAATCAATAAGAGGAGAAAAAGACCTATTTGTACAAAAATATTCATAACTGCTCTATTTATAATAGAAACATTTGGAAACAACTTCTATGTTCAACAACTGGAAAATGGTTGAATAAATTATGGTTTATTCATGTAATTGAATATTATTGTTCCACAAAAATGATAAATTTGGAATTTATGAGGAAATATGAAAAGAACTGTACAAGTCAATGCAGATTAAAATCAGCAGAGCCAGGAATGCTCTGGATATATTTATCCACCTTTACAATCACTCATCCAATTTTCTTGAGCAGAAGGGATCCATTTCCTGGGAAGTCTCATGACTACCCTGGTGTTTTGCTCATGTACCACAGTCTGAAAGTGTGGAGTGAGTGTCATACTGACTCTGGCTCTCAGACAATCATTGTCTCTCCTCCAGCTCTTCCTCTCCCCTGAGGGAAATACTGATTGTGCAAATTTAGGTACCTCTTCACTCCAAAAGTTCATGTGGACTATTGGTGCCCAAACTGTGGCAGAGCCTTTAGAGCTCATATTGGTCTGCTGAACCATAGTTGGGATGTACTATACCTTGACTCCAACATAGTGGTATCATTTTGATCCTCTTCGAGAACAAAGGAGAGCAATCATTCCCTATCAAAGAGTGTGTAGATTTATGGATTTTCCCAATTACCATTCACTTGAGAATCCTATGTCCTCCTTGGCTCAGTGAACATGACTTTACCATGTTGGAGGTTGGCTCTCAATGGAATCAGACAGACATGATTAAATATTGCACGAAATTACTTTTAATCTTTTCATCAAATTAGTAATCAATATATATAGTAAGAAAACAGTGGATAAAGAACATTTATCAAAGTTGCCACTCTCCTAGATCCCAGAAGTCCCCAGACATAGGATTAATCAGAACCCAAGAATTCTAGGAAATTCACAGCTTGAATTCATGAATTTTCCAGAGCTGTGCCCCCCCCCAGGGGTCAAACGAATATAAACAACACATTTCCCAAGGTACTTAATTCATGCATCTACAACAACCACTTATTAGATGGAGACAAGGAAATTCTGAACTCAGGATGTTTGCTTGTCCTCAGGAATGAAACAGAGGATCAAAAAAGGTTTGGGTGAAGACAGAAACTCCCATGGTCAGTGCTGTTCTTAGTCTTGACTGTTTTGTTGTTGGCAGGGATCTCTTCTAGCTGTAGGTGGCATATCACAAAGCTAGCTGAATAGACAAAATCCAGCCCTGGCAAAGAGAAGCCTGACACTGCCATTGCCACCCTAGGGTCTCTTTCCTACCTTGACTTTGGCATTCGTTTGTTCTTGAAGCTGTCATATTGTCATATCACATCTTTGCTTGATTCCTAGTCCCCTACCATACACACACACACACACAGACACACACACACACACACACACACACACAGACACACATTCCACCCCCACAAATATAAGGGGAGAGGCAGTTATAAAGGTACTACTTATACATACACACAAAATACACACACAGTTATATATATATATATATATATATATATATATATATATATATACATACATATATATGTGAAAGAACATTAAGAATCCTTAATTTTAAGAATCTTAATATTTTTCCTGTGTCTATAAGGACTACTAACCCTTCTTTGTTCATTCTTTTTTTTTTTTTAAAGCAATCGGGGTTAAGTAACTTACTCAAGTTTACACGGCATTTATTTCTGGGTGTGGTGCTGAGTATCTGAGCCCAGATTTGATCCCCAGGTCATCCTGACACTGGAGCCAGTGCTCTTACTTGCTGAGCCACCTGGCTGCCCCTAAGCAATTGGGGTTAAGTAACTTGCTCAAGGTTACACGGCCAGGTGTTTCTGGGTGGGTGCTAAGTGTCTGAGCCTGGGATTTGATCTCCAGGTCATCCCGACACTGGAGCCGGTGCTCTTACTCTATGTGCTACCCGGCTGCCCCTTCTTTGTTCATTCTTGACAATAGTTACGAATTTGATTATTATCAATAAAAATAATCAGATGATGGTGAGGGGGAGATGGCTACAATATATAGTTGGAACACAATATAGAGGGTGCAACCTAACTGGTGAAGCCTCATACACATACATGTGCACATATTTATATGAAGTGGCGGGGGGGAGCAAAGAAAACAGTCTCAAAGATGACAGAATTTCAGATAGACTTTAAGGGGATACAGAAGGAAAGCGTCTTATTTGCTTATTTATTGTTTGTTACTTTTGTTGGTTCTATCTTATTAAAAATTAGGGTATTGGGTTGAAATTTTGCCCCTTGTTTTGCATTTTTGTGTATTTTGGGGCATGTGTATTTGGATCTCCTAAGTTGAATCAGGAAGTAGAGGTAAGACTCCAGAGTGTAGAGTTGGATCTGATTGATAGACTTGAGGGGATGCTCAAGACATCCCAACATGAGTCCTTGAAGATAAAACAGAAAGAGGTGAAAGGGAACTCAATTCTATGGTAGAGACTTCACCAGCTAAATTGTCCCTCTACATGTAGCACTGCCTAGAGATTGTAGCCATTCCTCCTCACCACCACCTGATTGTTTTTGTTGATGGTAAAGTTCATAACTATTGTTAGAACTAATTGAAAAAAGAGAGAGGAGCTCTTATAGTAAAGAAGACTAAAGAAGGCATGGTGGCATAAGAACCCAATATAAGCATGAATGTGATATAAAAACAAAAACTATTGATGACTCAACAATATCAAAAGAACAATGCAAGAGTTTAGTCTAGTTTAACCCGATCATAGAACGCATAGAGGGAAGTCAGATGAAATAGGCAGACTCTAGAGGGTGGAACATATTAAACACTAGATATTATTTTTCCTTTACTTCTTAGGTAATAAGAAAGTTCTGAAGATTTTTTGATCAAAGGAGTGACATAATCAATCTATGTATAGGGAAGATTATATTGAAAACCATATAGAGGATTGATTGGAGGGTGGAGCAAGCAGAAGGAAAAAGATCTTTTTCCTGTGTAGATATCTTCTCAGTGTCTGTGGATCTCCCTGAACAGGCCCTGTAATATTCCAGAATTGAAAAAACCTTAGCAAAATATCATTTGTAAACAGAAGTATCTGGAAAGCTTCAACATCTATAGATAATTCACCTTTTCTGTATCTAGGTAGCATAGTGGGTCATTGTTTGTCCTTCATTCTTGAAAAGGATCATGACATCAGGGAGGTGATGCCATGACATAGAAGTGAGTTGGATTTAAGTGAGGGAGGGCTGTGCAAAGTCACCAGCCTCACTTTCTCCTCTGGAACCATCTGGGTCCATTGGTAAGATATAGATCAGGATAACTAGGGCTGGCCCCAGGTGCAGTGGGAGACCTTGATCTGTTTAAGCTATGGTCTTTAACAGGTCTCAGTTTAATTGAGACAACACCCATTCAGTGATTAAGGGTAGGGTAAGAAATGAGGTTGAGAATAGCCTCTTTTACCTACTCAAAAAGCAAGGAAAAACAAAACACTTTCATTTACTACCTTCATAACATCTATCAAATCTGACTCCTTTCTACCCACACAGCTATCTCCTTAGTTTAAGCCCTCATTACCTTCTGCCTAGATTGTTGCAACAGCCTCCTATCCTAATTGGTCTCTCTGCCTCAACTCTCTACCTATTCTAGTCCATCCCACACACTGCTGTCACAATTATTTTCCTTTAATACTGATCTGACTACGTTATTCTCTTGCTCAATAAATTCCACTAACTGCCTATTGCCTCTAATATCAAATGTACATTACTCTGTTTAGCTTTTAAAGTCTCACAACCTGGCCCCCAAACTATCTTTCTATCTTCATTGGACATTATTTTGTGATCCGGTCAAACTGGCCTTTTCTATGGTTCCCGTTCATAAGGATGTTGATGATGATGTTAAAGGGCTTTAAGGTTTGCAAAACACCTTACAAAATCTTATCCTCACAGTTACTATGAGATAGGTGCTGTCATTAGCTTCATTTTACAGCACAGAAAACTGAAGGTGAGAGAGGTTAAGTGCCTTGGCCAGAGTCACACAGTCAATGTCTGAGGCAGGATTCAAACAGATCTTCCTGACTCCTTGTCTAGCTGTCTATCCATTATACCCCTTAGGCCATCGCTTTTGTTGTAGTCCCCAGCTGGTCACGGGCAGCCCTAGAAGGAATTTTTTGTTTCTTCTGGTCATTACTACCAAATGGAGCCCTTATTTAGATCTTTCACCAAGGGAATCCTGTCACCACTCTACAGTCACCCAGATAGAACTGATGAGATCAGTAACCTGTTACTCCTTAATAGGAAGGATATCCAGGATGCCTGAATAAGCCATGGCAAAAAAAACAACAACAAAAGATTTCATAGGAATGAGAAAACAAGCTTGTGCATCAATAACTGCTGGTGTTTCCTTGTTTACCTCTTTTTTTTTGGTAATGATATTATACAACCTTAAAGGTATTTCTAAGATAACTGATATCCAGTCTGAGTGCTACATGGCCTAAAATTTTTATGGAAGTCTTATACAAGAACATATACAAGAATCACACAGGATAGAAAAATGCTGTTTGGCTAAGATCTTCACTAGTGGAAGGCATTTCTTCATTAATGATATCCTAGATCCATTGAAGCATGATGGAACACTATCTGTCATTTTTTCCAATGAATCACAAGTTAAGCCTAAAATTGAATAAGAGGAGAGCAGGTAGATTGACATTTGGGAAATTACATAATACTTTGAAGGATCCCAAGTGTATCCTTAGGACAAAAGTCCATCTTTTATAGAAACCTTTGATCTCCGGTGACACAAAATTGCAGACAACACAAAGAACAATGAAAAGATGCATGGTGGATATAAATTATAATGAATTATAAGTGAGAAATGATGTTTGGCATATAGCAATGCTTAATAAATGTTTTTCATTCATTTTCTGATTTATGAATAGAAATGCATGTGAATCATTCATGTAATTATATATTAAAATTAACAGACTCTTTCCCTAGTATTCATGAAATATTTGTAACGCCCAGATCTCTACTCACATGGGGGCCCCCTGAAAACTACTAGTTCACAAGCTGCAATTGCTGTATCTCTTTTACCAGGCCAACAGGTGGACACACTGGACCAAAGCAAAAGATTTTTTAACTAAATAACATAGGAAAATAGGGGATGAGAAAGGCTTTCCCTCTACAACTGGGGCACAGTTTCCCACAGGTTACCTACCATTACACATACCTGCCATAGAAGAGATGCACATGAGAAATTTGCATGCCCCAAGGAAAATGAATGGAAGAGGCACCAGCGTTGAGAACATGTATAGTCGGGGAACACTGGTACCAGAACAACTCTTACTCCTGAGGGGTCATAGCTAGAGCATCCCTCTGTCTCCAATGCTGCTTCTTTCTTTATGTCAGAATGCTGATGGCCTCTAGTGATGTCATGGCACTATGAGCTGCTTTCTATAGTGAGCAGCTCTCTGCTGGTCTCAACTGACCTATTCTGTTCTCTCTTTCCATTTCCACTGAACTGCTTTCTGCTAGATTGCAGAAAATACCTGCTAAGTGTTTCCGGTCATTAAATTCTTAACTTAAGCAGATTGAGAACTTTTGTGATGTCAGACCTCTAATCATCCGCATCCTACCAGGTAAGGAGAGAAGCACTTGGCCATCTCTTGCATGTCAAACTTATGGTCCAATTATTATACTGTAAATCATCCTAGAGTCCCCACTTAATAAAACAGAAAAGGAAGCAGGTGTAGCTGTGGTAAGAGGTTCCTTTTCAATTCTTGATCATGGCCCAAGCTGCTAGCCTTGCTTGAAGTAAATCATCTCAGGAGCAATATTAAAAGAGGCTGGAGGAAACTTGTGGGGCTGTTCACTTTTGCTACCCAGTCCAACAGTGAAATCTCTGTACCTGGAAACTGGCAACCTATATTCTACTTCTTCCTTTCTCCTTTCTTTCTCACACTAATTAAACTCATTAAGTTCCACCTGATGGCTATTTTTGGGGCCATCCTGGTTCAGAGTGACCATCAATAGTAACTGTTTCTCTTTTGACCAGAAACCCTAAGGGTCTTCCCCTCCCTGTTTGATTTTTTTTAAATTAAAGGGGCTATCCCTTGACTCACTTCTTAAAGAGGCCTATTCATTGTATGGGCATTACCTCACTCTAAGTGAGTACCTTAAAAGGCCTTAGCCTAAAAGGGCCAGGGTCTCCCATTGCATCCTGGGCCATCTCCAGTTGTCCTTATGAATATCTGGCCCCCGGACCCAGATGGCTCTGGAGGAGAAAGTGAGGCTGGTGACCTTGCACAGCCCTCCCTCAAATCCAAGTCAACTGAAAGTCATGACATCATCTCACTGATGTAGTGGTCCTCTTTGAGGACAAAGGACAAACACGGCAACAACAGCCCTCTCACATCAATTTCTGTACTACTTGCATATTAAATGAACCAGAGGACAGCCTTCAGTGTACTGAGTTGATCTTCTATGAAAGATTTATGGAAAGGTATGGACAAGAACTGCTCAGGAGGAGGTTGAGATTTTTGCAGGCAGAGGGAGAGCTCCCATAGTGATGGAATTATGAATCAATTAAAATATTAAAGTATGCTAGATTAATGACAGTGAAAATAGCAAGGATAGAGGCAGATATGAAAGATGTTGAATATATAGAATCAATAGAATATGGTAATTGAGAGGTGAGAGAGGGAAAAGTCAATGATAATTTCAAGGTTACAAAATAGAGGACTGGGTAAATTGTGATACCATAGGGAGAAATAGGAGCCAAAAAGGAAAACAGATGAAGATAAGACTTGTTGAGATTCTTAACCTGAGACTCCTTCATTTTTGAGACTCTAAGGGAGTATGAGGATTTATACTGTGGTATCTTTGGGACTTAGAGGAATTATAGCAGAAGAGAAAAAGGAGCTGACCTTAAAAACAAGAGGATTTGGGTTCAAGGTCCCTCTCTGACACACACTAGATGTGTGATGTTGGTCAGGTTACTTAACCTTTGTGTTCTAATCAACCCTCTAAGGTTATTAATTACCAATTCAGCAGAAATAAATGTATATAATTATTAATTATAAATTAAAGAAAAGGTTCTGGTTTGCATTGGCAGAGGGAAACCCTCATTAGGAGTCACCTACAACAGTAAAATTATAGCTTAATTTCCTAATTATCTTTAGGACTAATGGCTTCTTATTTAGGAGTTTCTATATTGTTCCCTACTTTCTTTTACTAAAGGTTCTATAACTCTATAAACTATATGTTTACCAAGTGAGGATTTGGAGTTAGAATATTGTGTGGTGCTGGAGAAAGAAGCCTATACTATATTTCTGGGTGGAGACTCAAGTCAAGAAAAGTATAAAAATCCCATCCCCCCCAATAACTCTTGTCCTTTTGTGTTATACACAATACACAATAGTTACACAATCTACAATGCATTTTCTTTGTAAACCTCAATTGGTAGATTAGGAAACTGAGATTCAGAGATGGGGTGACTTGCCCAAAGCCACACAGTTAAGCCAGTGTCAGAGCCAGAACTTGAAGACAGGTCTTTTCACTTATAAGCCAATGTTTGTAGTATTTTACCACAATGCCTTTTCATTAATATTCTGCTTTATCTGCAATTCTTCATTACTACTTAGTAAATCTATTTTGCTTATTAAAATCCAATCAAATCGCCATTACTATATATTTTTACTGTTAATTTTTTGGTCAAAGTTTTTTTTTTCTCTCCTTATGGAGTGGTAGTAAGTAATATAAGTATGGTAGGTAGTAGTAGTGTAGTAGTAGTAGTAGTAGTAATAGCATGGTAGTGTAGTAGTAGTAATAGTATAGTAGTAAAAATAGTATAGTAATAGTAGCAGCAGCAGCAGTAGTTGTGGTAGTGGTAGCAATAATAATTAAAAACAAAAATAATAATAGATAATATTTATATGGCACCTACTGTGTGGTAGGTACTCTTCAAAGGTTTTACAAATATTATCTCATTTGATCATTGATACAACCCTGAGAGGTAGGTGTTATTATTATCCTTAATTTACAGAGAGAAAACTGAGACAAAGAAAGATTAAGTGACTTGTCCAGTGTCACATAACTAGTTGAGGAGTGCAATAGATAATAAGTTAGATTTGGAATTAAAGCTGGGTTCAAACTCTGGCTTTTCCATTTCTTACCTGCATGGCCTTGGGCAAGTCCCTTAACCCTTCTGGGTCTCAGAGGCATCATCTGAAAAATGATGGGGTTGTTGTAGATGATTTCTAGCATATTTCTGGCTCAAAATCTTTGGTCCTAAGTACTTATCTTATTGAATAAAAGGCCCTATAGAAATCTCTGACTAGTTCTCACTAGTATGTAGTAATTGAGCAGTCAAATGTTATGCTGTAACAACCAGTGTTTAGAAGCTGGAAGAAATACAATTCCAAAACGAATGAGCTTGGTAATCGGTTTGACAGGAGGGAAAATGGAAATGAGAAGCCCTATTTAACCCACTGTCCTGAATAAAAGGGAAGCATGACCACAATACTCCTGCCTAACCATTTTACAGAGGCTGCTGAGATTTGTGCCTGGGGTGGGGAGAAGTGGAGGCATCCATAATCACCTCCCGCTATGAGGCAGTCTGTGTTGGGCTCAGCTTTGAGCATGCTGGCGTGTAGTCCTTCCTTGGGCACAGGCATGCTGATCTCAAATCTGCTCCTAGGCACAGATGTCCTGGCACCAAAGCCCTTCTTAAGCACAGGCACTGGGCTTTTGGCTACATTTACACATCATGTCACTCTAACACACTGATTGAAACTGAGGAGGATGCAATGACACTGACGAAACGTGTCAGAGTGGCACAAATTTAGATAACTGGCACCAAGTAGGTGACTTGGGTGAGGGATGGGGGCAAAGCAGGGGGGAAACAGGGGGAAAAATAGGATAATCTATTGAATAGTGGTTATCGCCTAGGTCCTTTTTCATTAGCTCACGGAGAAGGAAATTTGGAATTTCCATACTTAGCTTTCTGCTGACAAAGAAATGAACAGCAGTTAGGTCTTTCTTGCCTTGGTGAGGTGGTAACCCATCAAAATGGATTGGCTTCAAATCCCCATGGATCATCCAAGGTGAAGAAGTTGAAACCCCTCTCTCTAAAGAGAAAGAGAACACATTGGGCCTTCAATGAGAATGGAATAGCCTATAAACAAACCCTGGTCATAAAAGAAATGTCACCATTCTTGATATCTGGCCAAGAGCCCGTATGGTGCTGCTCACCTGCCTTTGCAATTAAAAGTCTTTAATAAAATACCATTGAGATAAATTACAGTCTTTTATTCAGAGCTCATCAGAGAAGGCCTAATTTATAGCATTAACTATAACTTGTTAGAAAGTCTCAGTTTGAAAGCTAATATAATGATAAATTTTAATCATGTGGATAGAGCTAGCTTCAAAGCCACATTAATTATACATTTAAGCTCTATATACAACACCCACGCATCACAGTACAGCCAGCACATGTAAAATATAGTCTGAACCTAATTAAAAGATGCCAATTTCATCAGCATTTATTTGCTTTTGATATACTGTAGTTATTTCAATCCAGGCTTTCTAAACATTAAATTACTGTCATGTGCCCTTGGCCCTTTTGCTTCCCTGGAGAGTACTCCAGGGTCTGGCTAACTTTCTTTAGGGTTATTCCATTCTGCTGAATACTAAGTAAATATCTAGAGTTATCCCTTCCTCCTCCTTCCATCCAACCTCCGCCCACCCTCCAGATTCTGAATTTAATGAAGGGCTCAGAGTAGCATGGAGGGTTTCGTTTTCCAACTCCAAACCCTCTCTTCCTACAACTTCTGTTAATGTTCTGCTCTCCCATCACCAGCTGTGAACACTGACTCCTGTTTTGGAATTCAAACTGGCAGTCAGAATCACAAGTACAGGGCAAATCACTGAGTCCCCCCAACCCCTCCCCCCCGCCCTGACACACACAAGTGGAGCCTGCCAAGTGTGAACTGTTCCAGAAACCCTGGAGCTAAGAGAAGAAACAGAAGAAGGAAGGGAGACATTGAACTGCTGCCTGATAAGAAAATTCTAGGCTATGTCCCTTGCTTATGCCAGAGGGACAAGTTGGCCCCAATACTCATTCTTTCCATCTGGCATATACATACAACTCTGGAGATGGAGAAGGGCAAAAAATAAATCACATTAGTATTTCAAATCAAAAGGAGAGTGCCTATAGGTCAAGTGAATAGAAAGGAGTAGTCTAAAAGCTAGAGACAAGCTGTTTTCTTCATTAATGTCTGCTGCTCTCTGAATCACCATCACTTTCATAGGGTGACTGAAATGATTTTGACCTAATTTCAAGGCTAATTTAGGCAATACTTTGTTGGTATTGGTGGTCAAGTGATTTTCTAGTAATAGAAAAGAGCCCCATTATTTTATGTTCCTTTTATGCTTTTGAAACCATTTCACGAAAAGTATTTGGGGATGTGTAGATGGTTAGCCAGGCAAGACCATTCCTGATAGTCAAGAAATTTTTATTTATAGGACTATAGTGTGGGCTTAAAGCCCGAAAGAGGGACAACTAGATGGCACAGTAGATAGAGCAATGGGCCTGAAATCCGGAAGACCTGAGTCTGAATTTAGCCTCAGACATTTACTAGCTGTGTGACCGTAGGCAAATCACTTAACTCTGTTTGCCTCAGTTTCCTGATCTGTAAGATGAGCTGGAGAAGGAAATGGCAAACCAATTCGGTATCTTTGCCTAGAAATCTCCAAATGGGGTTGTAAAGAGTTGGACACAACTGAAAACAAGTGAACAGCAAAAACAAAGTCTGAAAATGATTTGTTGGTATATATGTATGTACACCTCGCTTCCTATGTATATAAATATATATGTGTGTGTGTATGTATGTGTATACATAATGTATGTGTGTATATATACATATATGTGCAGATATATGTATGTATGTGTGTATAGATATAGATATGAAAAGTCAAGAAAGTTCCTAGACAGGAGACATAAATGTCTTGTCTTTTGGACTTACCTGTTGGACTTTCTTAGATTAATATGTATAGCATACACAAAGCATGTTAAATCCCCCTGAATTTTGAAAGAAATGTGGTAGAACTCCTTTGAAATGAGGTTAGGTTAGGATCCTCAACTAAAAATTAGATAGGAAACCGCACTGTCTCTATTTTTGTTGTTGTTATTTTTAAATTTTTCTGTTAACAAGAATTTATTTCCTTTTCCTCCCAAACACCACACTCATTTAAAAAAAAAGGAAAAACAAATCCCATTTAAAATATATGCATAACCAAGTGAAGCAAATTCCTACATTGGTTATATCCAAAAATATATTTCTGATTCTGCATCTTGAGTCTATCACCTATCTCTCTGTCAGAAGGTAAGTAGCTTCATCATTAGTCCCTTGAAATTATAGTTGGCCATTGTATTGATTATAATTCTTAAATCTTTCAAAAGTTCACAATGACCTTTTTTTAAAAAAAAATTGTACTTTATTTTTTTCCAATTACACGTGAAAATAATTTTTAACATTCATTTGAGTTCTAAATTCCCTCCCTTCCTTCCCCCTGTAAGGGTTATGGGATTTAAAGATCTTCCATGCCCCATTGGACTTGCTGACGTAGCAGGAAGGGGTGGAGCAAGAGGAAGCAGATGTGAAGCTAGAGTTCCTGTGGTGGCTAGCAGTGGCAGTGACAACGGCGGCAGCAGCAGCAGAGACAGCGGCAGTGGAAGCGCGAACCCCTTTTTGAGCCAGCCAGAATTTCTGCTAAGGACTCCTGCTGAGGACTTCCAGGGGCCGGAGCTGCTGGGAACACACTTCCTGCATGCTGGGTGGTTGCTGTGAGTGGGGAGAGGAGGACCTTTGCCTGAGGTAGCCTGTTCTGTTTTAAAGGCTTGAGAATGTGGGTGCTTTCTACTTTATCTACCTATGCCAATTTCATAACTACTCTGATGGCTTTGACTTTCTGGTTTTGGGACTCAGTCTTTTGGTATTTTAATAAATGTTGCAGCTTTATTGCCCATATAGAAAGCCTGATATATTTTGTGATTGATAACCACATCAGCATATTTACAATTTCTGTTGGCATTGTGAATATTGCATTACTGATATACCCCCCACACCCCTCCCTGAAATAGCAAGCAATCTGAAATAGGTTATACATGTGCAATCATACAAAACATTTATATAACAGACATGTTGTGAAAGAAGACTAAGACCAGAAAAAAAATAAAGTGAAGAATAGTATGTTTCAATCTTTATTCAGACTCCATCAATTCTTTTAATGGGAGTGGTTGGCATTTTTCATCATGAGTACTTTGGAGTTATCTTGCTGCATTGTGTTGCTGAAAACAGTTGTCATTCACATAATTGTACAATATTGCTGTTACTATGTACAATGTTCTCCTGGTTTTACTTACTTCACCTTGCATCAGTTCATGTCATTGTTTCTAAGTTTTTCTAGAAAGCATCCTCCTCATAATTTCTTATAGCACAATAGTATTCCATCATAATCATAAACCGCAACTTGTTTAGCTATTCCCCTCAATTTCAAATTCTTTGCCACCACAAAAAAAAAGAGTTGCTACAAGTATTTTTACACAAATAGGTCCTTTTCCTTTTTTTTTTTTAACATTTCTTTGGGATATAGACCTAGTAGTGGTATCGCTGGGTAAAAGGGTATGTACATATTTATAGTCCTTTGGGCATAGCTCCAAATTGTTCTCCAGAATGGTTGGATCAGTTCACAACTACACCAACAATGCATTAGTGTCCCAGATTTCCCATGTCCCCTCCAATACTTATCATTTTTCTTTTCTGTCATATTAGCCAGTCTGGTGCATGTGAGGTGGTACCTCTGAGTTGTTTTAATTTGAATTTTTCTAGTAAATAGTGATTTAAAGTATCTTTTAGATCACCAAAGATAACTTTAATTTCTTTACCCGAAAACAGCCTGTTCATATTCTTTGACAATTTATCAATTGGAAAATGACTTGTATCATTTTTTCTTTTTTTTTTTTTTGGGGGGGGGGGAATTGGGGTTAATTGACTTGCCCAAGGTCACATGGCTAGTTTTTGTGTTGTGTCTGAGGCTGGATTTGAACTCAGGTCTTCCTGACTCTAGGGCCAGTGCTCTATTCACTGTTCCACCTACCTGCCCCATTACTTGTATTCTTACAAATTTAGCAGTTATCTACTAGAGAAATGAGACCTTTATCAAAGACACTTGTTAAACAATTTTCCCACAGCTTTCTGCTTTCCTTTTAGTCTTGGCTACATTGGTTTTGTTTCTGCAAAACATTTTTAATTTAATATAATCAAAATTATTCATTTTACATCCTATAATGCTTTCTAGTGTTTGGTGATAAATTCTCTCCTTCTCCATAGATCTGACAGATAAACTATTCCTTACCCTCCCAATTTGCTTATGGTATCACCCTTTATGTCTAAATCATGTACCCATTTTGACCTCATCTTGATATATGGTGTGAGATGCTTGTCTACACCTGGTTCCTGCCATGCTGTTTTCCAGTTTTCCCCAGAAGTTTTTGTCATACAGTGAGTTCTTGCCCCAAAGCTTGGTTTTGGGGGATTATCAAAAACTGCATTACTACAGTCATTTACTATTGTGTGTTGTGTACTTGATTGATTCCCCTGATCCACCACTGTATTTCTTAGTACTAGATTGTTTTGATGATAACTACTTTATATTACAGTTTAAGATCTGGCATTGCTAGGCCAACTTCTTTCACTTAAAAAAAACCATTATTAATTCTCTTGATATTCTTGATTTTTTGTTCTGCCAGATGAATTTTGTTGTGATTTTTTTCTAGTTCTATAAAATAGTTTTTCAGTAATTTGATTGGGATAGCACTGAATAAACAAATTAATTAAGGTAGAATTGTCATTTTTATTATATTGATTTGATTTATCCATGAACAATTAACATTTTTACAATTAATCAGATCTGACTTTATTTGTGTGAAAAGTATTTTGTAATTTTTTTCATATAGTTCCTTGGTTTGTTTTGTCAGGTATGCTTCCAAGTATTTTATATTGTCCATAGTATGTTCAATGGAGCTTCTATTTCTATCTCTTACTGTTGTATTTTGTTGTAATATATAGAAATGCTAATAATGATTGATGTAGGTTTATTTTATATCCTGCAGCTTTGCTAAAGTTGTTAATTATTTCAAATAGGTTTTTAGTTGATTCCCTAAGTATACCATCATATCATCTGTCAACAGTGATAGTTTTGTTTTCTCATTGCCTGTTCTAATTTCTTCAATTCCCCCCCACCTTGTTGCTATAGATAGCAAGCACTTCTAATACAATATTGAATAATAGAGGTGATAATAGGCATCCTTGTTTCACTCTTGCTCATATTGGGAAAGCTTCTAGCTTGTCCCCATTACAAATAATTCTTGCTGATGGTTTTAGATAGACACTCCTTATCATTTTAAGGAAATCTCCATTCATTACTATGCTCTCTAGTGTTTTATTTTATTTTTTGCTTTTTGGAGGGGGAAAGGCTGGGCAATTGGGATTAAGTGACTTGCCCAAGGTCACACGGCTAGTAAATGTTAAGTGTTTGAGGCTGGATTTGAATTCAGGTCCTCCTGACTCCAGGGCCATTGCTCCATTCACTGCACCACCTAGCTGCCCCTCTCTAGTGTTTTTAATAGGAATAGGTATTTTATTTTGTCAAAAGCTTTTTCTATATCTCTTGATATAATCATTATTTCTGGTGGCTTTATTATTGATATGGTCAATTATGCCAATAGTTTTCCTAATGTTGAACCAGCTGTGCATTCCTAGTATGAATTATTTGTGGTCATAGTGTATTATCTTTGTGATATATTGTTGTATCTCCTTGCTAATATTTTATTTAGAAGTTTTGTATCAATATTCAATAGGGAAAGTGGTTTACAGTTTTCTTTCTTTACTTTTGCACTTCCTGGTTTAGGCATCAGCACCATATTTCTGTGGTAAAAGGAATTTGGAAGAAATCCTTTTTTGCCTATGTTTTCAAATAGTTTACATAGTACTAGAATTAATTGTTCTATAAATGTTTCGTAGAATTCACTTGTGAATCCATCTGGTCCTAGGGGATTTTTTTCTTAGGAAGTTCATTGATGACTTGTTCAACTTTTTTTCCCTAAGATAGTGTTAAATATTCTATTTTATCTTCTATTGATCTGGACAATTTATTATTTTCTAAATATTCATCCATTTCACTTAGATTGTTAGATTTAATAGCATATAATTGACAAAATAGTTCCTAATAATTGCTTTATTTACTCTTCATTGGTGGTGAATGCATCCTTTTCTTTTTTTAATAGTGGTAATTTGGTTTTCTTTTTTCTTTTCTTAAATAAAATTAACTAGCGGTTTGCTTATTTTATTGTTTCTCCCCATAAAATCACCTCCTAGTTTTATTTATTAGTTCAATATTTTTCTTACTTTTGATTTTATTAATCTCTCTTTTGATTTTCAAAATTTCCAATTTGATGTTTAGCTATGGATTTTTAATTTGTTCTTTTTCAAGTTTTTTTAGTCACATGCCCAAATCACTGATAGGTGCTTTCTCTATTTTATTGATGTAAGCCTTTAGAGATAGAAATTTTCCCTTAAATATTGCTTTGGTTGAATGCTATAAGTTTTGGTATATTGTCTCATTGTTGTGGTTCTCTTTAATAAAATCATTGATTGTTTCTATAGTTTGTTCTTTGATCTACTCATTCTCTAGAATTAGATTAGTTTTCAATTAATTTTAATCTATTTTTTCATGGCCCCTTTATTGAATGTAATTTTTAAGGTCTTATGATCTGAGAAGGATGCATTTAATATTTCTGCTTTTCTTCATTTGGTTGTGATATTTTTATTCCCTAATATGTAGTCAATTTATGTGTAGGTGCCATGTACCACTAAGAAAAAGGTATATTCCTTTCCATTCCCTTTCACTTTTTTGCAGAGGTCTATCATATCTAACTTTTCTAAAACTCTCTTTATTTCCTGAACTTCTTTCTTGTTTTTATTTTTTTTTCTTAGATTTATATAGTTCTGAATGGAACAAGTTGAAGTCTGCCACTACAATGATTTTATTGGGGGGCGGCCAGGTGGCTCAGCGAGTAAGAGCACCGGCTCCAGTGTCAGGATGACCTGGATCAAATCTGGGCTCAGATACTCAGCACCACACCCAGAAATAACTGGCCGTGTAACCTTGAGCAAATTACTTAACCCCTATTGCTTTAAAAAAAAAAAAAAGAATGATTTTATTGTCTGTTTCCTCCTGTAACTCATTTAACTTTTCTTTTAATAATTTGAATGCTATACCATTTGGTGTATATATGTGTGGCATTGATATTACTTCATTTTCTATGGTACATTTTAGCAAAATGTAGTTTTACTACTGAGCTCTTTTAATTAGATTGATTTTTGTTTTTGCTTTGTGTGAGATCATGATTATTACTCCTATTTTTTTAACTTCAGCTGAAGGATAGTAGATTTTCCTACAGTCTTTCATCTTCACTCTGTGTGTTTCCCTCTGCTTCAATTGTATTTATTGTCAACAACAGATCATAGGATTCTGTTTTTTAATGCCTTCTGCTATCTGCTTTTGTTTTATGGGTGAGTTCTTCCCATTCAAATTTACAGTTACAATTACTGTTTATTTCACTCTATTATTTCCCTTATCTATCCTGCTAACCCCTGCCACTTATTCTCTTCCTCTCTTCTTTCACCTTGTCACTTCTTGAAAGTAAATAAATTAGTAAATAGATTTACTAGAAAGTAAATAAAAAAGTAAATAAATAAAAAATAAATTTAAAAAATCCATAAATTTTCTACCAGCCCCCCACCCCTACCTCCTCTTATCCCTCTCTCTTTTACTTCCATGAAAGGTAAGATAGATTTCTATGCCCAACTGAGTATATATGATATTTCTTCTTTGAGTCAAGTCTGATAAAATTTAAGGTTTAAACATTGCTTGCCATCCCCCTCACATCTTTCCCTTTACTGTAAAGGCTCTTTTGCGTGTCTTTTATGTGAGATAATTTACCCCATTCTACCTCTCCCTTTCCCCTTCTCCCAGTGCATCTCTTTTTCTCACCCCTCAATTTTTTTTAATACCATGCAGTCATAGTCAATTCACAGCATTGTCCTTTGTTTATGCATACTCCTTTTAACTGCCTTAATAATGAGAAAGCTCTTAAGACTTATAAGCATCATCTCACATGTAGGAATGTAAACATATTAGCCTTATTGAATACTTTATGATTTTTTTCCTGTTTACCTTTTTATGCTTCTTTTGAGTCTTGTATTTTAATGTAAAATTTTCTATTTAGCTCTGGTCTTTTCATTGGGAATGCTTGAAAGTCCTCAGTTTCATTAGCTGTCTTTTTGCTGGGTAGATGATTCTTGGTTGTAATCTTAATTCCTTCACCTTTCAGAATATCATATTCTGACCCCTCTGATCCTTTGATGTAGAAGCTGATAGATCTTTTTTTAAACTGACTGTGGCTCCATGATGTTTGAATTGTTTCTTTTTGGCTGCTTGCAATAATTTCTCCTTGACCTTGGAGCTCTAGAATTTGATAGTAATATTCCTGGAAGTTTTCATTTTGGGATCTCTCTTAGGAAATGATTGGTTGCTTCTTTCAATTTCTATTTTACCCTTTGGTTTTAGTATATCAGAGAAGTTTTCCTTGATAATTTCTTGAAATATGATGTCTATGCTTTGGAGTTTTTTGTTCATGGCTTTCAAATAGTCTAATAATTTTTAAATTATCTCTCCTTGGTCTATTTTCCACACCAGTTTTTCCAATGAGATATTTCCTATCATCTTCTATTTGAAAATTCTTTTGATTTTGTTTTATCATTTCTTGATGTCTCATAGAGTCATTAACTTCCACTTGCCCAAATCTAATTTTTAAGGAATTATTTTCTTCAGTGAATTAGTATACCTCGTTTTCCATTAAACAGATTCTGTTTTTTAAGGAGTTCTTTTCTTCTATTCTGTGACTCTCAATATTTGGCCTATTCTATTTTTAAAGTGTTATTTTCTTCAACATTTTTTGTTCCTCTTTTATTGAGATGACTTTTTCTTGTATCACTTTCAATTCTTTAACCCAATTTTCCCTTTGCCTCTTTTACTTGATTTTTAAAATCCTTTTTTATCTTTTCTAGAGCATGAGATCAATTCACATTTTTCTTTGAGGCTTTTCATGTAGCTGCTTTGATTTCATTGCCTTCTGAGATTATGTTTTGCTCTTCCCTGTCCCTATAGTTACTTTGCTCATTTCCACAGACTCTTCTTGAGTTTTAACTTTATGTTAAAGTTGGACTCGACTCCTGTGCTGGAGGGGGCCATATCTCAAGCTTCAGGTTCTTCATGCTGCCATTTTCAGATCTAGTTCTGTGGGTCTGTAAGTTTCAGTTGTTCCAAGGTGCAGTTATCTAAAGAGAGGAGCAGTCAATGCTCTCCTGGCCTTTACTCCTATCTGTGAGGGACCACAAGTATTCTTTTCTGCCCTGAAACTGTGACCAGGGTCTCTGTTCCCACTAGTCCTCTTCCACACCCTGGGACTGAGACCTAGAACCATGCATGGGCAATGCAACAGAGTCCTTCACCCAGTGCCAGCAAAGGGTCTCCTGTAATCTTCTGACCCATTTTCTGACTCCTTTGGTCTAAAGGCTCCATAAGAAACTGCCACCCCAGCAGCTATTGATTCTGTAAGAGAGAATATAATGGTATCTTGTTTTGTTTCCACAAAAGTTATTGGAAGACAATCAACAGCTGTGAGGAAGCTCTGGCTTATCTTAGTTTATTAAAACGACCTTTCTGGAACTATGACAATGACCAGAGGGAACTAGAAAGGTGGGAGTGTGGCACACAGCTCTGACCTTAGAAGAGGTCAGGTCCTGGTCAGGTCTCAAGTATCCTCACTACCACACCTCTGTAATCTACATATGATCTGCATATATTAAGGGAATGTAGAATGTATAGAGGAAAATAAAGTGAGGAGTTTGAGCAATTTGACTAACCTTTGAGGAATTTGACTATATGTATGTGTGGATATACACACATATGTTTGTATATGTATATATGTGTGTGTATATATATATATATATATATATATATATGTATATGGAAATAAAGTAAGGAATTTGAGTAACCCTAAGTCTACCAGGAAGGACAAAACTTGTAGACCCTCACAGCTGCTTCTGTATAAGTGTGGGTGGGGTGCCACTAGAGACACATCCCACCCTCTTCCTTACTGGAAGCATAACAAGTGCTTTCCTCTGCACACTCTGTTTTTTAGTTCTTTCAGTGAGAAGGGGTTTACCATTTTAAGGGTTATAGCACTTCCTAAGGGTCCCCAAAGGGAAGCAGTGGGCAGTGGAAGTTTGTCCTAGGCTAACTCCCTGCTCTACCTGGAAGTCCTGTGATCCTCACAGCTGCATTGAGGGGCATCCCACATGGATCTTCCTAAGAGCCCCCAAGGTAGCAGTAGATATGTCAGTTTATCCAGGCTACCTCCCTCACCCTACCTGGGCAGTCCTATGAAACCCAAAAACATGTTTCTCATAATTCATTTGACCCTAAGACCTGATGTTGGTTTGCTCAGGCATGGCCTGTGCTCTACTCTTACCCCAGTGAGACAGACCTTTCTTGGAGAACTTCTAAATTGTCTTGGGCTAGAAATTGTCTTGGACAGGTCTTTGTGTTGGTTCTGCTGTTCCATAATTCATTTTGAGGTATTATCTTAATGTTTCTGGAGGGGAATTTGGGAGACCTCAGGCAAGTTCCTGCTTTTACTCTGCCATCTTGGCTCCACCTCTCCCATGAAGATTTTCTGTCCCCTAAACTAGACAAGTCTGTGACAAGTACTGGTCTTAGTGATGAGGAAATATGGTTTGACACAATAGGAGGAAGACTGAGGGTGCTAGTTATCTGGGAGTGACTCCGTGCTGTGTTTCCCAAGGCAAAGTCTCTCAATATGAACATTAGACCCCTTCTAATTAAGGAAAGGAACAGACAAGTCACTGATCATGGGAAACAAATAAAGTGTTTTTTAAAGTCCTGAGGTTTTCTATACTGTATTTCTTTTAGTGAAACAAGCAGATACCCTGATATACTTTAGTCATAGGATTAGGGATAAGGCTTTGGGGATCTGGGAGTGAAAGTATTTCTAACTCCAGAGGTGGGGCAGCCCCTTAGACAAGTTTATCCCAGGTTCAAGGTACTCAATGATTCTGTAATTGTTCAAGAACCAAGATATACTTGTCTCAAAACAAGGGCTTTAAATAAAATGGAATAATAAGAAAAGTAGCAATATAACATTCCTCCAATAAATTTCATTCAGAGACTTTAAAAAGCATTTATCTTTCAATTACTATGTGCCAGGCCTTGAACAAAGAACTGAGAATGTAAAAGAAAGCAAAATGTGTCCCTGCCCTCAAGGAACCTTCTAGTGGGTGAACAATAATGGGATTGTCTTGCTTTTATTCACACAAGACACTCCATCTGCCAATTCTATGCCTTTCAGTGATGGTCCCCCATACCTGGAATGTTTTCCCTCCTGACCTTTGCCCCCTAGCTTCCCTGTTCATTTAAATTCCACTTTCTTCAAGAAACCTTTCCTAGGCCCCACTCATGACCAAATGCCTTCCCTTTGATCCTTTCCAGAGTTATTTGAAAGAGGTTCCTCCTTAAGAAGACCTTCTGGAAGCTCTGGCTCCCACCACCTAAAATTCATGTAAAAAGGGACCCTAAACAAACTTTGTAGCTATAGAAGCCACAAAATGACACAGAGAAACTAACCTACCACTGAGGACAGCCTGGCAGGCCAGTAGGTATCGGCCAGCGGAGTGCTCTGGGATCCACTCCCAGCCCTGCAAGAGCCAGAGGTTTTAGCCCCAGGGTGGGCCTAACCAACCACTGTCTGGAGGGACTGCAGATCACCAGCAGCTGTGGTGGGCCAGAATTATCAACACATAGGTGCTAAGGACAAAGTGAGAAGTCAGTGCAGTGTGGACTTTGGGATCCAGTAGTTGGGAGTGCATCGGCTTTTGCCCCTGGGGCAAGAAGCCGCTGAGGGCTGTGGCCCAGCCACTGCCACATGGCAGCTTCAGCTCCTGGCCTGCAGAGTACAGGTGAACAAAGAAACCAGTATGAGGGGTAATTGCTATTGCTTTAACCTCCTTGGATCTGGATTGCAGTCTAGGGTGGAGGTCCTGGGGTGTGCAACCAGCTTGCCAGGGTGTGTGGAGGCTTCAGAGAGGGCACCTAATACCTCCGGCAGCTGAGAAAACCCCAGCATTTGGAACGAAGCTCCCCCCATCTTGTGGCAGAGCCCTACTGTGGCAAAAAGCCCCAAAGTCAACTAATTTAGTGGCAACATGCCCAGGCAAAGGAAACAAAGGAGACAGAAGATTCCAACATTAGACTCCTATTTTGGGGACAAAAAGGATCAAAGCATGGAAGAGGAGGAAGACAGTGAAGTCAGAACTCCTGCACTAAAAGCATCGAAGGAAAATATGAGCTGTTTACAGGCAATAGAGGACCTTAAGAAGCAAATAAGAGAAGTGGAGGAAAAATTGGGAAGAAATTCTTTGGAGTTGTCCAACTGATGGCCAAAAAATTTTGTTGTTGTTGTTGTGTAACTTTCTGAGGGCTGATTAACAACATAATAGTGATATGAATGAGGATGTGTATGGGAATTTCAAGCCAGAAAAATGATCCCTGATAATTACCTAGTCTTTATTTCTTCTAATGTATAAATACTACCCAAGAAGACAATATTTATTTATTTTTTCAATGAAAAGGAAATTTTAGTTATGTCCATTAAATTCAGTATGTTTTAATGCATCTTCTTCCTACAGCTTTATATTTTAATGTGAAAGAATATACTTTTCCTACCCACACATCTGGATTCTAGGATCTAAGCTGCAGGTAGCCCTTCTTATTCTTTAGTCCAACTTCCCATGAAAGAATCAGACCTGGGAGTCTTTGCTTTTAATTATTAAGAGGATGTCCTTATCCTTTGGCTCAAAAGATATTCTCTTAAAGTGAAGTCATTGCATCCTTGGTGGTTGATTCTTTCAGTGGTAGCATTTTGACCATGAAGCTACATTGGAACACTTCTGATTTGGGGACCCCACCCCTGTGTTGGCTGCAACTTGACTGTGTCCCCACCTTCCCCACCTCCAGCATTGAAAATGCCAAATATGATGGTCAAAAATAGGCAGATTTCAGAGTAAGAAATTACAACCATCTCTAGTCAGATGAAAAAAAATACTCTAAATCACTATTGATTACAGAGATGCAAATCAAAACAATTTTGAGATACCACATTGCACCTATCATATTGGCTAACATGACAAAACAGGAAAATGATAAATATTAGAGAAGATGTGGTAAAGTTGGAACACTAATTCATTGTTGGTGGAGCTGAGAGCTGATCCAACCATTCTGGAGAGCAATTTGGAATTATGCCCAAAGGGCTATAAAAATGTGCATATCTTTTGACCCAACAATACCACTTCTAGGGCTATATCCTGAATAAATCATAAAAATGGGAAAAGGAGCCACATGTACCAAAACATTTATAACAGCTCTTTTTGTGGTGGCCAAGAACTGGAAATTGAGGGGATGCCCATCAATAGGGGAATGACTGAACAGGTTGTGGTACATGAATGTAATGGAATACTATTGTGCTATAAGAAATGATGAGCAGGTGGACTTCAGAAAAACCTGGAAAGACTTATATGAACTGATGCTGAGTGAAGTGAGCAAAACCAGGAAAACATTATACACAGTAATAGCCACAGTGTACTAGGACTGATTTTGATAAATTTAGCCCTTCTCAGCAATGCAAGAAGCTAAAACAATTCCAAAGGACTCATGATGGAAAATGCCATCCACATCCAGAGAAAGAATTGTGGAGTTGGAATGCAGCGCAAAGCAGACCATTTTTTTTGTTTTGTTTTCTTTCTCATGGTTTCTCTCTTTCTTTATATTTCTTCTATGCAACATGACTAATGTGAAAATGTATTTAATAGGAATGTATGCATAGAGCCGATATCAGATTGCATACCATTTTAGGGAGAGAGGGCGAGAAAATTGAAAACTTATGGAAGTGAATGTTAAAAACTAAAAATAAATAAATTAACTAATATAAAAAAAAGAAAATGCCAAATCTGTCCTTCATGTCCATATGATCTATCAACTCTATAATCTGCTGATGCTTCTTGCTTGCCCCAATTTGAATTCCTAGCATGAAACCATATCTATTCGGTATATCACTAAACCAGCTCTGATTTCTTCACTCCCCTCCAACCCTTTAGCCCTGAATTCATGATACACTAACTCCCCTTACTCTTTGATTATCTTTTACACTTGTCCCAGTTACACTAATTATTTCTTGTCTTTTCATTAGTGCAGACTATAAAGGATGTTACCATGGTCCTACATGCTTGGATAAACTTTGTATAACTGGTGTGTCAAGACTGGAGAAGGACCTTTTTATACCCTTAACCTGGCAGTTCTATACTTTGCAACAGGTGTTTAAGACAATGCACTGAGTCTACCCAAGCGATCTGCATCCTATAGAGAGCAGATAATAAGGATGCAATTGTCAAGCATGGACTAAGCTTGTGTGTGTGTTTAAAAACAGAACTATTGCCTTATTGTGAAACTTAGTGTCAAGTCCTTTTGTTTTCAGTGGAAGAACAGTATTAGAAAAAAACTGAGTTTCCTTCACTAACCTTATTTTTAATAAATTTTGTGTGTTTTTACATTATCTAGATTTCCCCTGCATCTTCCCCCATTCCCTACCAAGAAAGTCAGTCTTTCTAGAAAATAATTTATTGAGAGAGAGAGAGAACTTAGAAATGAGCAACACTGATGAATACATTGGAAAAAATCTGACATTACATGAAAAACCCCACATTCATGGTCCCCCACTTCTGCAAAAGAGCAAGCTATGTGTCTTCTCACAGAGATCCTTTGTTCTTTATAATTTTGAAATATTCTTTCCCCATTATTTTGTAGTTGTTTTTTTAATTTACATTACAGTAGTTTTATATGCTTTGTCTTGGTTCTGTTTACATTGCATCAGTTCATGTAAGTCTTTCTGTGCTTCTCTGTTTTCATTATATTTCTTATAGCAATATAATACTCCATTACACTTAGGCACCACAGTTTATTTATTCATTCTATGATTGATGGGCACCTACTTTCCCAACTGTTTCCAGTTCTTTGTTACAACAAAAAGAAGCCATGACTATTAATTTAAAAGTATGTATGTTAGGGATATGTCAGTTCATAAAGCTAGTTAGAAATAATTGTTAAATTTTCAGTATAACATTTTTCACCTTGGAAATCTGCAAATGCTACAAATCAGTGATTAACTTATTTATTGTTTTGCTGATTATCTTTATTTATGAAAGTGATGGAGAAAATGTTAATAATTCAGTTTCAACTTAAGAGCATTTTAAACATACATTTTGGGGGAGGGAAGTCAGTTATTAAATATTTGCCCATATATCCTTAATGTATATACCTTTACATGTATTCTGTATTTTGAGCAAGGAGCAAGATAGTAGGGAGAGGATGGGACAACAGCGCAAGGAAAAACATGGAGGCAGGAGGTATGCCCTGTTGTAAAAATGAAATGGCAGGTTAGCCTAGGTGCCAGGAGTATACTACATTAGGAAAGGTCAGTTCCAGCTAGCTTACCCTCTAAGCCCTGAACTCACAGTAAGACTCCATTTCTCAAGCATGTCTTTAAGAAGCTGAATCACGGAAATGGACTGGTCCATTCCTGCCTCAGAGGTTTGCCTCAGCAGGGAGGCTGCACACACTGCATTATGGAAAGAGTGAACAAAAATATGTGAGATTTAAAAATATATAGGCACAGGAAAAGCTCATTATTTAAGGCTTCATTCATTCAGCTAGAGATACCACCTATTGGGAAAGGAAAAATGAGAGACCCAGCAAGCAAATTATTGTGTAAACAGAGAGAAACCTAATAGCATCCCTAACCAGCAGGGTTTAAGATCATAGAATGTCTCAGCTGGATGAGACCTTAGCAGTCATTGGATCAAACCATTTAATTTTACAGATGAAGAAATACAATGCCCAGAGGTAATGTTGTTTACTCAAGAACAGGTAGTTTGTAGCAGAACTGGGACCCCTAGCCAGGGCTACTGATTTTGCAACCCAGTGCTCATACGACTATATCATGTTACATTTCTATTATTGTAGTAAGCTTACTAGACTGTAAGCTCTTGGCATAAAAGAGCTAATTATGGGGTGGCTGGGTGGTGCAGTGAATATAGCACTGGCCCTGGAGTTAGGAAGACCTGAGTTCAAATCCGGCCTCAGACACTTCACACACACACACACACACACACACACACACACACACACACACACACAAACTAGCCTTGTGACCTTGGGCAAGTCACTTAACCCCAATTGCCCTACCTTCTACCCTCCAAAAAAAAAGAGCTAATCACAAAATCAGGGAATGCTCATTGTTCCATCTATTTGACTGGTCTCCCTAACTAAGACTTCTGTCTGTTGCTGTTCAATCGTTTCAAATGTGTCCGACTCTTCCTGACCTCATTTGGGATTTTCTTAGCAAAGAGAGTGGTTTGCTGTTTTTTTCCTAGTTCATTTTTTTTTACAGACAAAGAAACTGAGCCAAACAGGGTTAAGTGAATTGCCCAGGGTCACACAGCTAGTGTCTGAAGTCAAATTTGAACTTGATATTCCTGACTCTCTTGTCTTAAACCACCACTAGTGAAATGGTGAAGCTGGTATTCAAATCTGGATCTTCTGACTTCATGGTCAGTCCTCTTTCTATTTTATAAAATTATTGATCAGTCAAAAAGCATTCATAAAGTTCCTACTGTGTGTTGAGGATAAAAAAATAAAAAGAATGAAATAATCTTTACTCAGGGAGTTTATGATCTAATAGGTAGGAGACAACATTTAATGCATATAGATAGGTATACACACATATATTCACACATACATACGTACACACAAATATATATACATACAGTATACTATGAAGAGTATAAATAAAAAAATAAATAATAAAAAAGAGTATAAATAAAAAGTGGTTGGGGAGGAAGGGCACTAGACATTGAGGGGGATCAGGAAAGGGAGGAGATATGCATTACATGGTATCTACTATGTGTAAGATCAAAAAGCACTGGGCTAAGTACCTTTTAAAAAATATCTCATGTGATCCTTACAACTACTCTTTAAAATAGGTGTTATTATTTCTATTTTACAGCTGAAGAAAATGGGGCAAGCAGAAGTTGAATGACTTGCCCAGGGTCACACAGTTAAGTGTCTGAGGCCAGATTTGAACTCACGTTTTCCTGACTCTAGGCTTTATCCACTGTGCCACCAGCTGCCTCTAGGAAAACTTCACATAGAAGATGATGTTTAACCTGTGGCTTGAAGGAAGAAATGGATTCCATGAGGTAGAGGTGGTGAGGGCATACTTTTCAGGCATGGATAATGATCAGTAAAAAGTTATGGAGAGAGGTGATCAATTGTCATATCTGAGGAATAGAAAGAAGGCTAGTTTGGCTCGATAACAGAGTATAGGAGAAATATGCAATAAAGCTGGAAAGATAGATTGGTTTAGACTGAGAAAAGCTTTTAAAATGAATAAGAAGAGTTTATATTTTATCCTAAAGGCAATGGGGAACCATGGAAGTTTACTGAGTAGGGAAATTGGATGGATGGTTAGATGTGTGCTTATGAAAAATCGCATCTATATGGAGGATTGACTGGATAGGGGAGGGACTTGGAATAGTACCCCGTCTCACTTAGAAGTCTCTATAATACTAGATGAGAGGCAGTATGAGCTGTGTAAGCAGAAAGCAAGGATTAGATTTGGAAGAGATCCCTGTTGTGTTCTGGAGCAAATTCATACTCTCTGTTATGTCATTGAGAACCTAAACAGCATGTCGTAGTGGAAAAGAGCAATAGATTTGGAGGCAGAAGAAGGAAAGGGAAGGGAAGGAGAAGGGAAAAGGAAAAGGAGAGTAAAGAGGAAGAAAGGAAAGAAGGAAGGAAAGAAGGAAGGAAGGAAGGAAGGAAGGAAGGAAGGAAGGAAGGAAGGAAGGAA
>NW_027187347.1:4583271-4641855 GCF_028583685.1 Petaurus breviceps papuanus
GAAGGAAGGAAGGAAGGAAGGAAGGAAGGAAGGAAGGAAGGAAGGAAAGAAGGAGGGAAAAAGGAAGGAAGGAATGAAGGAAGGAAGGAAGGAAGGAAGGAGGGAATAAAGGAAGGAAGGAAGGAGCTGTGTGGCCCAATTGGAACAGGTCAGTTGGGTCCCCAGTGTGGCAACTGGTCTTACTCACAGGTTGTTGCTAGTTCTTCATTTTCAAATTGGACCATGAAATCAAGAAGGTGATGCTATTACTTGCAAGCGAATTGGATTTAAGTGAGGGAGGGCTGTGCAAAGTCACCAGCCTCACTTTCTCCTCCAGAGCTATCTGGTTCCAGTGGCAAGATATAGTTCAAGACAACTGGAGACGTCCCCCTGATAAATGGGACTCTGTTACCTAAGGATGTGACTATTCCACTTTTGAAGAGCTTTAATTATAAGAAGGGCAGCCTAGGTAACTTAGTGGACAGGGTACCAGGCCTGGAGTCAAGAAATTAAAATCTGTCCTCAGACACTTACTAGCTGTGTGACCCTAGGCAAGTCACGTAACCTTGTTTGCCACAGTTTCCTCATCTATAAAATGAGCTGGAGAAGGAAATGGCAAACCACTCCATTCTCTTTGCCAAGAAAACCCTAAATGGGGTCACAAAGAGTCAGACACAAATGAACAAATGTAAGAAGTTTTTTTCTTTATATCAAGCTCTGACTCATTTCAACTTCTACGTATTGTTCCTAGTTTTATCTTCTGGAGTCAAGAGGGGAAAAGTCTCCTCCCATTTCCAGATGACAGTCCTCCAAATACCTGAAAAAAAATTATGATGTCCTTTATTCTTTTTTTAAATTCCAGGCTAAAAGTGCCCAGTTCCTTCAACCAATCTTTGTCTGCTATTATCTTGAAGCTCTTTTTGATTGTACATTTGCTTTAAAAGGCATTAAGACAGATTGAGAGCACAAAAGGTAGAGAGATATATACAGAGAGAAAAGCCACCCAGAGACTATAGATTTGGTTCCCTGAAGGGGAAACCTTGGCATCCTTGAGACACCATTTAAATAGTGGTGGATGGAGGTAGAATTCTGGAAAACAGGCATATGAATGTAATGGAATATTATTGTGCCATAAATTATTAAATGGGTTGGAGCAAAAGCAATGTAAGGGAGATAACTATGACTATGGGAGAAGTCCCAGAGTTTCGTTTATGTGTTCACAGGTTACATTCCCTTTTATAAGCAAAGTGCAAATGGATAGTTCAGAGTGTGCAGAAACTTTCTGTGAATCAGTCAGTCATTCCCATCATAGGGAAAAAGTACCCAGACCATGAAGCAGTTCCTACTTTGTCACAGAATTAGATTTTTTAAGAGATAAACTCTTGGGGCAGCCAGGTGGCTCAACGAGTAAGAGCACTGGCCCCAGTGTCGGGATGACCTGGAGATCGAATTCTGGGCTCAGATACTCAGCACCACACCCAGAAATAACTGGCTGTGTAACCTTGAGCAAGTTACTTAACCCTGATTGATTTAAAAAAAAAAGAGAGAGATAAACTCTACATGTAGAAACACAGGAGGAGGTCAAGAAGGTCTTCCCTGGCTGCCCCTGACACCCCCTACAATTTGCCTTAGAATTCCAACCTAGCTTTTTTTCTACATGTGTCTTGTTTCTGCTGCTAGATTATTATTGCCTGAGGAAATGACTACGTGGGTCTTCTGCGTCTCTCTATACTATTGAGGCTAGGAATCTCAAGAATGGCTTTCATTTTAGGGAAAAGTTTATGAACAGCTGTTTGGTATTGTTGATTGATTTCTTGCAAAGGTTTAGCTAGTTATTGCACTGTGGCAAAGTATACCTATAATGAAACAGATCCCTTGACTGATTCTAGTAATTTTTTAAAATTTATTTTTTTCCCAATAATATATAAAAACAATTTGAACATGTTTTTAAAAATTTGAGTTCCAAATTATCTCCCTCATTCTCTTCTCACCTTCCTTATTGAGAAGGCAAGCAATTTGACACAAATTATATATGTGTAGTCATGCAAAACATATTTCCATTAGTCATGTGAAAATACAGAACAAAAAACAAAAAAAGCCCAAGAAAAATAAAGTAAAAAAAAAAGTATGCTTTGATCTGCATTCAGACACAATCAGTTTTTTTTTTCCAGAGGTGGATAGCATTTTTCATCATAAATCCTTTGGATATCTTAGACATTGCATTGTCATTCACAGTTGATCATTGCTGTTATTGTGTACAATGTTATTTTCGTTCTGTTCACTTTTCTTTGTATCAGGTCATGTAAGTCTTTTCAGATTTGTCCAAAAGCTTCCTCATCATTTCTTATAGCACAATAGTGTTTTATCATAACCCTATACCACAATTTGTTCAGATATTCTCCAGTTGATGAGCATCTCTTCAATTTCCTATTCTTTGCTGCTACAAAAGAGATGCTATAAATATTTTTGTACACATGGACCGTTTTATTCTTTACCTTTTTAAAAGAAAAAATATCTTTGGGATACAGACCTAGTGGTGGTATTGCTAAGTCAAAGGGTATATGCAGTTTTATAGCCCTTTGAGTATAGTTCTAAATTGCTTTCCAGGAATGCTGGATAAGTTCACAACTCCATCAACAACGCATTAGTATCCCAATCTTCCCACATCTTCCCCAACATTTCCTTTTCCTTTTCTATCACATTAACCTATCTGATGAATGTAAGGTCATAGCTCAGAGTTGTTTTAATTTGTATTAGTGATCTAGAGAATTTTTTTCATATGACTATAGATAGTTTTTATTTCTTCATCTGAAAACTGCCTGTTTATATCCTTTGATTATTTATCAGTTGGGAATGATTTATATTCTTATAAATTCAACTCAGTTCTCTACATATTTGAGAAAGGAGGCCTTTATCAGAGAAAACTACCATAAATCCCCCCTTTCCCATTCCACCTCCCCCCAGTTTCTTGCTTTGCTTACAATCTTGGCTGTATTGGTTTTTTTTGTGCAAAACTTTTTTAATTTAATGTAATCAAAATTATCCATTTTATATCCCATAATACTTTCTATCTCATGTTTAGTCAAATATTCTTCTTTTATCCATAGATATGACAGGTAAACTATTCCACGTTCTCCTAATTTGCTTATGATATCTCCCTTTATGTCTAAATCATGTGCCTATTTTAATCTTATCTTGATATACAGTGTGAGATGTTGTTGATCTATACCTGGCTTCTGCCATACTGCTTTTCAGTTTCCCCAGTGGTTTTTGTTACCTGGTGAGTTATTTTTCCAAAAGTTTGGGTCTTTGGGTTTATCAAGTACTAGATTACTATGGTCATTTATTACAGTGTGTTGTGTGCCTAATCTGTTCTACTGACCTACCACTCAACTTCTTAGCCACTACCAGATTGTTTTGATGATTTCCACTTTGTGATACAGTTTGGTAACTGGTATGGCTAAGTCATTTATCCCCACTTTTTTTTATTGATTCCCTTGATATTCTTGACCTTTTGTTCATCTGGATAAATTTCGCTGTTATTTTTCTAGCTCTACAAAATTTTTTTTGCAGTTTAGTTGATATGGTACTGTATAAGTAAAATAATTAAGTAGAACTGCATTTTTATTATATTGTCTCAGCTTGCACCTAAGCAATTAATATTTTTTCAATTATTTAGAATTGACCTTATTTGTGTGAAAAGTGTTTTATAACTGTGTTCATATAGTTCCTGGGTTTGTCTTGGCAGGTAGATTTTTGTCTTCAGTTATTTCAAGTGAAATTTCTCTTTCCGTCTCTTGCTGTTGGACTTTGTTGGTAATATAGATAAATACTGATTATTTATAAGGTTGTTTTATATCCTATAACTTTGCTAAAGTTTTTAATTATTTCAAGTGATTGTTTTAGTTGATTATCTAGGATTCTTCAAGTATACCATCATACCATCTGCAAAGAGTGATAGTTTTGTTTCCTCATTGCCTATTTGAATTTTTTCAAATGATTGTAGTACATCACAAGTATGAAGCTATTAGCACTTAGCAAACATGAACAGAGAGAATAAGAAAAAGAACATTTTTTTTTAAATTGTCAAGTCAGGGTTTTGAGGGATGAGAATCCTTGGATAAAGAGTATGCATTAGAGCTGAGTTTTGCTTTGGCTTTGGGTTTACATTCCAAAAGTATATTTAAGCCAGGGTCATGTTGGTTAATGTTTAACAATTAGTTCTCAAAAAAAAAAAAGTACAACATACTTAAAAAAATTATTTATTTTTAGTTTACAACATTCAGTTCCACAAGTTTTTGAGTTCCAAATTTTCTTCCCCTACCCCCCAAGGCAATATGCAATTTGATATAGGTTCCACTTATACCTTCACATTAAATGTTGGTTAAGTGTACAACATACTTTTAAGTTTAATCTGCATTGTTAATTATTAGTGACAAACCCCTATGCTGGGATCTCATAATTTTTGTGGGCCATGACTGATATCAATAAAGAAAGACAGAATGTTGGGGTGGCTAGGTGGTGCAATGAACACGGCACCGACCCTGGAGTCAAGAGGACCTGAGTTCAAATCCAACCTCAGACGCTTAACACACACACACACACACACACACACACACACACACAAACTAGCTGTGTGATCTTGGGCAAGTCACTTAACCCCGATTGCCCTGCCTTCCCCCTCCAAAAGAAAAAAAAAAAGCAAAAAAGCAAAAGACAGAATGCTATAGTGGATAGATGGCCGACCTTAGAACCTGACAGACTTGGGTCTGAATCCTGCTTCTGATACTTGTTGGCTGTTACTCTAATAAAGGCATTTGATCTATCAGTGCTTGAGCCAACATTTTAAGATGATACCTTGTAGAAAAGATGATAGTATGAATTAATAAAAGGATTTTTCTCATACAAGAGTTCCTACACTGATGAAATCAGAGGTCCAGTCTTTATTCCAGCCCTATGATGACAAATTCTCATCATTTTAGAACATAGGATGATAGATCTGAACTCCACAGTCTTTTGTAGCCTTGGTCTTAAGAAATAAGGAATGGAGAAGTCTTATTTTAAAAAACTAGAAGGCTCTAGAACAGAAGGAAAGTGTTGTGGCCTGATTGTAGTAAGTGTCTGGGCTCCCAGAATGCAGCAAGCTACATAGTAAATGTTCAGAATGACCACCTTGATGAGTTACTTAAATAGTCATTTTAATAGTTACTTAAATAGTCATTTAAAGTAGTTTGTATCCCCTACCAAATTGCTTATGGGAAGCCTTTAAGTACATGTACCTATGAGGTAGTGATGGTCATTGTTATCATTTTAGTAGGGGGGAAAAAGGATGTGCAGAAAAGGGAGTAAGAAAAATCTGAAGCCCTTAAGAGGATTATTGGAGAAAAGTATTCACTTCCTTCTAAATATTATCCTGCTGGGATTGAATCAGATTGCTAACACCTTTTTAAGGTGAATGATTAGAAAAAGGAGGCATTGCACTGGAATTGTGTATGAGGGGGAGTGCAGGAAAATAGACTCTGCCCCAAGTGCAGGCAAAGAAGAATATTTAGTTCATAAAAGAGTGAAACTCAAAAATATTTTTCAAGAATTTTTTATTTAGAAAGACAGTAACATCAGGATTTTATAGTTGTTGAACATTTGAATTACTTCCATCCTGGGATGATTTTGTGATCTCACTGATGCTGATATATCCTGAAGTGGGACAGATTGCAACCAATCCGGGGGTTTGCTGATAAATGTTTAACAAATGACTGTCTAGGGAAAAAATGTATGCATGATACACTTTTAAGTTTAATCTGCATTATTTTTTCCACCCTCTTTGTAAGTCTGGACAATCAGAACAATAAATCAAACCCTGATTTGTAGTATTTGTCAACTTCAGAGGAATAAATGCTCACAATGAAATTTTAATGGTTGTTTCTCTAAAGCTGAAAGTATCTGGCTCTAGAACACCCTGTCACTCCAGGCCTCTCAATGTGTATTATTTTTGTACATATTCTCCCATAATTCCTCCATAGGTGGTCCAAAGAACATTATGGCAACTATCTTCTAGAACATGTATTTTTAACTAGGGGTTCATGAACTTGGAAAAGGAAAAAATACATAGTTATTTTCACTAACCTCTAATTGAAAGTGAGCATTACCCTTAATTATTTAAGAGGAACAACTAGGTGTTCCAGTGGGTAGAGCACTGGGCTTCCAATCAGGAAGACTTTTCTTTAGAATCTGACCTCAAACACTTACTAGCTGTATGACTTTGAGCAAGTCACTTAACCTTGTTTGTCTCAGTTTCCTCATCTGTAAAATAAGCTGGAGAAGGAAATGGCAAACCCAGTCCAGTATCTTTGCTGAGAAAAGTCCAAATGGGGTCATGAAGAGTAGGACATGACTGAAACAACAACAAATTTGACAACTTTTTTTTCTTTTCTGAAAAGGAATACTTGGCTTTCCTCTAGGCTACTAAAAGGAGTACATGACACAAAAAAGGGTTAAGACCTCTTTTTATAGGGGCAGCTAGGTGGTGCAGTAAGTAAGAGCCGTTGGCCCTGGAGTTGGGAGACCCGGGATTGGTTCTGGCCTCAGATACTTAACACCCACACAAAATAACTGGCCGTGTAACCTTGAGCAAGTTACTTAACCACAACTGCTTAAAAAATAGAAAAGAAAAGAAAAGGAAAGGAAAGGAAAGGAAAGGAAAGGAAAGGAAAGGAAAGGAAAGGAAAGGAAAGGAAAGGAAAGGAAAGGAAAGGAAAGGAAAGGAAAGAACTCTTTTTATAGGACTTCTAACAAATCATGGAAAACAATGTTGTCCATGGGATGTCCATAAATTGCCCTTTTGCTTTTGGTGTGTAATGAGTTTACCCTCTTTACTATTTTATGTTTTGTCTTTCTTTATATTTACTTTTATTCATTATACTCTTTCTCCTGTGCAGTTTATCATTAGTACTATCCTGCAATTTCCTCATACCCACAAATGTCTGTCCCTGATCATTTTTGATAATTTTAACTTTAATTCTGCTAAGACTATGATATTCAGTTTTTCACCTTCTTAATGTATCGCTGGGATACGGATATTAAAAGGATAATTCTTTTTTTCAGGAAGACATTTTGCAGAAAGCACTGCAAAATTTCTCAAATGCAATCCAGTAAGCTGTCCTCTTTCACTGTAGTTTGTCAGGTAGGTAGATGGAGAGATAGATAGAAAAGTAGATAATATAATAACCCATTACAATAATTAGCTTGTTTTAAGCATGGGGACAATATAGTGGTTCCTAAAGTTCCGTCCTCTATAGCTATAAAGAATTTATTTTAGATGAAAAATTATGAATTCAATCACAATCACTCTGAGCCCCCAGTTAGGAAAAATCTCAACATTTATGCAGAAGTTGCCCTTTCTAGCTCCATTTACATTTATATCTATTTCTAGTTAAACCTTCGCCTCTTCATGTTTGATACAAATTTGAAATTGCTGGTCATATTTGGGTGACAGAATAGCAGTTTATATTATAGTATTTGTGGATAGACAGAAACAGGAAGGGGAAATTGGGGAAAGAACATGAATAAGTGGGTGCCTTGGTGGCATAATGAGTTAACTGCATGTACCCTCCTTCTTCCCTTTCACAGGAAAGTAGAAAGTCTAACATAAAACAATTGACTTTTTAGTTAAATTATTTATATTGCTTGGGCTAATAGACATGAGACACACAGAGAGACAGACAGAAACATGCACACACAGAGGAGGGAAGGTGAAAGTGAAAGATAAAGTGGGAGAAGGGAAGGTGAGAGGACAGAGAGAAACTCTAACATGGTGAGGGAGTAGGTCCAGTGATCAAATATGTAGTCTAAATTGCAAGTAAATAATGCTCTAGTCTTATTGCCTTTATCCTAATTTAAGTAGATATTAAAAGAATAACACTGAAAGTCTTGAGATAGCAGTTTTGATTAGTGGTCTCAAATACTCTTCCAGAAACTGGTTAACCCATGCAGGAATTTGAGCTGGTAATTTAGTTACAATCAGCAGTTATTTAGGTCCTTAACAAGTGACTTGAGATAGCCATAATTTTCCCTTGTGACTAAATATGATATCAATATATACACAAGAGATTCTTTTGACTCTGCCAGCTCAGGTTTTTTTTTTTTAATAGTCAACAGCTTTTCAGTTCTCCCTTCTGAGTCCCCATCAGGAGTCTTTGTTCATTCATATTCATTTATTATCCATAATATGGTCATAACTAGTGTGCTTTTTTTGCATTCTTCCATAAAAGATCTTTCTAGATTTCCTTATGTTCCTCATGCTTGCCAACCTTGATAGCAATATTCCATTACTTTAATGAATTTCAAATTATTTAAGTATTCCCCTATTGTTGCACACTTAGATTCATTCCAGTTTATATATATATAATGCTATTTTAAGCTGTTGAATGGATTGTTCTTTTTTGTTTGTTTATGGTAACACCTCTAGGTATTTTCTCCACAATGAAATTATTGGGCTAAAGGGTATGATTATTTTGGTAATTTTTACTGCAAGCTCCCAAATTCTTTCCCAGAAATATTCTGCAAGTCTTCAGTTCTTTTTGAAAAATTTATTTAGTATTTCATTTTTCTCCAGTTATATGTAAAAACAATTTTTATCATTTGCTTTAAAATTTTTGAGTTCCAAATTCTCTCTCTTTCTCCCTTCTCAGTCTTCTCCCCATTAAGAAAGCAAGCAATTTGATATAAGTTATATATGTGTAGTCATGCAAAACATTTCCACATTAATTATATTGTAAAAGAAAATATAGAGCAACCTCTCACCTCCCCCCCCAAAAAAAAACCTCAAGAAAAATTAAATTTAAAAAGTATGCTTCAGTCTGCATTCAGACCCCATCAGTTCTTAATTTGAAGATGGAAATCATTTTTTCATAATAAGTCCTTTGGAACTGTCTTGAATAATTGTATTGCTGAGAATAGTTTAGTTATTCACAGTTGATCATTATACAATATTGCTGTTACTATCTATGTACAATGTTCTCCAGGTTCTGCTCACTTCACTTTGTATTAGTTTATATATATATATAATCTTTCCAGGTTTTTCTGAGAGTATCCTGCTCATCATTTCTTATAGTACAATAGTATGTCATTATAATCACATGCTAGAATTTATTTTGTCATTCCCCAATTGATGGGATCCCCTCAGTTTTCAATTTTTTGCCACCAGAAAAGAGCTGCTATAAATATTTTTCTACGTATAGTTCTTTTCCATTTTGCTTTTTTCAAACTTTTTTTTAGGAAACAGATCAAGTAGTGATATTGCTAGGTCGAAGGGTTTGCATGATTTTATAGCCATTTGGGCATAGTTCCAAATTGCTGTACAGAATGGTTGCATCAGTCCACAACTCCACCAACAATGGGTTATTGTCTCATTTTTCCCACATCCCCTACAACATTGGTCATTTTCCTTTTCTGTCCTATTAGCCAATCTAATAGGTATGAAGGAGTACCTGAGAATTGTTTTAATTTGCATTTCTCCAATCAATAGTGAGAGTATTTTTCATATGGCTATAGATAGCTTTGATTACTTCATCTGAAAACTGTTCATATCTTTTGATCATTTATCAACTGGGGACTGGCTCATTTTTTTTTTAAGCAATTGGGGTTAAGTAACTTGCCCAAGGTTATATGACCAGTTTTTTTTTTTTTTTGTGGGTATTAAGTATCTGAGGCTGGAACCGATCCTGGGTCCTCCCGACTCTGGGGCCGGTGCTCTTACACATTGTGACACCTAGCCGTTCCATGGATCTTATTTTTAAAAATTTGAATCAGCTCTCTATATGTTTGAGGAATGAGGTCTTTATCAGAAAAACTTGCTCCAAATTTTTTTTCACAGTTACTATGGCTAACTGTTTCTCTAGCCTCTTTCCATCCACTATTTATTCTACTCTCTTTCTTCTTTCATCCTGTCCCTCCTCAATAGAGTTTTGCTTTTGACTATCCTGTCCCCAAATCTACCTTCACTTCTATGACCCTCCACCATTTTATCCTCTTCTCCTACCTCTTTCCTATAGGATAATATAGAGTTCTCTGCTCAATTGAGTGTGTGTTACTCACTCTGAGCCAATTCTGATGAGAGTAAGGCTCATTCACTCCCCCTTACCTCCTTCCTCTTCCCCTCCACTGTAAAAGCTTTTTCATGCCTCTTTTATGTGAGATAATTTACCCCATTCTAGGTCTCCCTTTCCCTTTCTTCCAATACATTCCTCTCTCACCCCTTATTTATTTTTAGCTATCATCCCCTCATATTCAACTCACACCTGTGCCCTCTGTCTATATATACTTCTTTTAACTACCCTAATAATGAGAAAGTTCTTAGGAGTTACATGTGTCATCTTCACATGTAGGAATGTAAACAGGTTATCCTTACTAAGTCCCTTACAACTTCCCTTTCCTGTTTTCCTTTTTAATGCTTCTCTTCAGTGTTATATTTGAAAGTCAGATTTCTATTCACCTCTGGTGTTTTCATCAAGAATACTTAAGAGTCCTCTATTTCATTGAATATCCATTCCCCCCCTAAAAGATTATACTCAGTTTTGCCCAGTAGGTGATTCTTGGTTGTAATCCTAGCTCCTTTGTCCTCTAGAATATTGTAATACCATGCACAGAAGCTTTCCAGAAGAACTGCTACTGTGAACAGCTTTTAAGGTTCTGATTACACAGTATAGTGATCACTCTATTTATTCCATAACAAAAGGAAAACATCCAGAGAAAATCAAGGTACAGCATTCACAATATTACAACTTATCACAGAAAATCACAATATAATATTCACAACATAGTCTCAGAGTAAAATAGTCACTCTTAAGTTAACTCAATCAGTCACTTATTGTATAGTCTCAAAGTACATAGTCAAAGTCTTCCACTCATGGGGCAAAGTCTTGATTAACTCAATCAGTCACTTATCAGTAACAATATCTCAAAGTACAATCAGTCACTTATTCAGCAAAGTCTTACTAAGTATCATACATAAAACCCTCCACCCCTTAGGTCACTAGTAAACTATAATTCCATAATTACTCACTACCCAAGGAGAGGTCTTTTCATCTTGACTTGGGGCCTGTTCTCAGATTCCCTGGATCCCCTTCCATGGTCCCAGATTCTACCTGGATTCACCAGACTGTCACCTGAGTTCAATGGCAGATGGCTCCCAGTTCCTTGACCAGCTCTCTGGGCAGGTCCTGCTCCACACTGGCATTCACAGGGTCTGGTCCATGTCAGATCCTTCATCATTTCTGCTCCAGGGAATTCAAGGCTCAACCAAGCCGCAAACAAAGTCTCAGCATCCCAGTCATGCTTCAGTCACCTGGGCTCCTGGCTCCTGTGATCTGGGGCTCCTGGCTCCAGATTCTGGACACCTGGGCTCCTGGCTCCAGGCTCCAGCTCCAGCCTCCTGGCTCCTGGCTCCAGGCTCTGGGCTCCTGTTCAGAAGAAGCTCCACCACCACAAGTTTTCAGGAAATTCTGGCTCAGTTCTCCATTCTTCTGTAGCTGTTCTGCCACCAGATCTCAGTCTCAAGGAAATTCTGACTGTGCCTCTCTGGGGCTTTTCCTTATATACACACAGCCTGTTTCAGCCAACACCTTCCTGTTACATCAGTAACAGGAGACAGGAGTTCAAACCTTCTGTTTCCCCAACAGAGGCTTGATCAGTTACTAAGTGCTAAGTACCTGCTACTTTTGCCAACACAAAGGGATCTTCAAATTCAAAATTATGTTACCATTACAAATGTCATATTCCAAATCCTCCAGTCCTTTAATGTAGAAGTTGTTAAATCTTGTGTTACTGTGATTGTAGCTCCACAATGTTTGAATTGTTTCTTTCTGGTTGCTTGTAATATTTTCTCCTTGACCTGGGAGCTCTGGAACTTGACTATAATATTCCTAAGAATTTTCATTTTAGGATCTCTTTCAGGAGGTGAGTTCTGGAGTCTTTCAATTTCTATTATACCATCTGGTTTGAGATTATTAGGGTGGTTTTCTTTGATAATTTCTTGAAAGATGATGTCTGGGCTCTTTTTTTCATCATGACTTTCAGGTAGTTCAATGATTTTTAAATTATCTCTCCTGGATCTACTTTCCAGGTCAGTTGTTTTTCCAATGAGATATTTCACATTTTCTTCTATTTTTTCATTCCTTTGGTTTTTGTTTTATTGTTTCTTGATTCCTCTTTAGCTTCCATTTACTCAATTCTAATTTTTAAGAAATTATTTTCTTCAGTGGGCTTTTGTACTTCTTTTCCATTTACCAATTCTGCCTTTTAAGGAGTTTTCCTTCAGTGAATTTTTATGCCTCTTTTTCCATTTGACCAATTTGTTTTTTTAAGGCATTCTTCTCCTCATTGACTTTTTGTACCTCTTCTACCATTTGGCCTAGTCTGTTTTGAAGGTATTATTTTCTTCACTATTTTTTTGAGTCTCCTTTACCAACCTGTTAACTTGTTAACTTGCATTGCTTTCATTTCTCTTCTCAATTTTTCCCCTACTTCTCTTACTTGATTTTTAATATCCCTTTTGAACTCTTCCATGGCCTGAGACCAATTCATGGAGTCTTTGGATATAAGAGCTTTGACTTTATTATCTTCTTCTGAGTGTATGTCACCATAATAACTTTCTATGGTCAGAATTTTTTCTGTTGTTTATTCATTTTCCCAGCCCATTTCTTGACTTTTAACTCTTTGCTAAAGTGAAGCTTTGCTTCCAGGATGGACATGCACTGTCCCAAGCTTCAGCGGTTTTGTGTAATTGTTTTCAGAGTTACTTCTAGGGACCTGTAAGTTGTTAGTTCTTTTAAGTTGTTATGATCTAAAGAGTGGTATTTATTACTCTCCTGGCCTGTGGTCTTGTCTTTGAGCAACCACAACCACTGTTTTCTGTCCTGGAGTTCTGGAACTGTGATGAGAGGTCCCCCTCCACTGTGGCCACAAGCTCTGGTGTGTTAGTGCTCCTCCTCCCTGTTCTGGGACTGCCACCCAGTTCTGCAACCTAGATCTGAGTGTGGAAAAAGCAACAAAGTCCTTCCTCAGTACTAGCAAAGAGACCCCTGTAATATCCTTTGGACCAGCTGTTTGACTTCCTTACTGTTTGTGGGCTGAGAGCTCTGGAAGTAGATGCTGCTGCTGATTCAGTCATTCCCAAAGCCTGCTTCTGGTTTTCTGGGGGCTGTTCTGCTTGAGTGCAGCCTGATATAGACTGTGTTTCACTGTCACTCAGGTGCAACAGACCTTTCCTGCTGACCTTTTAAGTTGTCTTCAGCTGGAAAGTTATTTTACCCCTTCCTTTTCTGGGTACTGCTGCTCCAGAAATTGTTTTATGGCATTATTTAAAGATTTTCAGAGGGGTTTTGGGGAGAACTCAAGTGAATCACTGCCTTCTCTCCACCATCTTGGCTCCCCCCCCCCGCCTAATTCTAGCAGCAACAAACTCATCTATATGTTTTCCTGCAACATTATCAGCACTGAGTTTCATTGATTTTAATTATTAGCAATTTGATAGGTGTGAAGTGGAACTTTGAAATTGTTTTGATTTGCTTCTTTTTACTGAGATTGGTCATTTTTCAAGTGTTTTATCAACAATTCATTATGAAAATAATGTGTAAAAATACTTTGACTTTTTATGCATTGTGAGATGAGTTCCTGATACATCTTTTTAACAATCCCTTATGTATTTTCAATGTCTAGTTTTTATCTATCATATTTTGTGTTGTATTTATCTACCATATTGATTATATTTTGTCTATCATATTTGAGGTAATAAATATTTCCTTAAACTATTGTTTGTCTTTTTCTTTTAAGTATACAAATATTGTTACCTGTGAACTTTTTGTTAATGTAATGAAACACATCTGTTCCATCCTTAATAAGTTCTTTAGTACAGATTAATAATTTAGTACAGATTAATAATTTAATGTATTTCTGTATTGTTCAATTGATGAATATTTGTTCAGTATTGTTGTCAATTCATTTTTTTAGAGAAAATGGTCAATCATTTTAAGTATTTTTTCTAGGTTTAAAATCAAAATCATATCTGACTCATTAAAGGTATTATATAATGTTATATCTTACTCTGTGATTTAAAATCTGCCTAAAATAGGGGTTATTTTTTTCTTAAAAGGTTTAAGGGGTTATTCCATGGAACCCTCATAGCCAGCTATGTCTTTTTTATGCTAATATTGTCCTATTTCTTCAACCTAGAATGGTTTATTTAAATTATTCATTTCCTTTTGTGTCAGTTTGGACAATTTATATGTTTTAAGATAATCATCTATTTCCTTAAAATCCCCTGACTTGTTAGGATATGGTTACATGTAGTATTCTCTATAGTCATGACTTTTGTTGTTGCTGTTTATTACTACCTCCCTTTTTCCATTTCCATTTTACATTTTTACTCTTTTTTGAATAAATGAACAGTTTGTCAGTTTTGTTACTCTGGGGAAAACAAGCAAATCTCTTAGTTTTATTCTCTAAATTAATTTGCTTCATTTTTCTTTGCTATTTCTTTTCTTGTCTTTATTTTTCTTGCCTGTTTCTTTTCTTTTTTCTTTGTATGATTATTTTATTCCTCTTCTAGTGACACTAGCATACATATTTTTTTTCTTTTCTTATATGTTAATGAAAATGAAAGTAGTCCCTACTGTTCTAAAATGGGTAGAAAATAACCCCATGGAACATTCATGGAGCTAAGCTGACATCCTCTGGTCACTTCCCATGAAATATATGGCTCAGAGTGAAGGACATTTATTTTGGTATGATAAAACAAAGTTCCCTTATTTGATCCTTGGTTCCCATGATTGGAAAGGAAGAATCTGTGTCAAAGTAAACTGACCACTGAGTAACACCTTCCATTCTTCCTCTTTCATTCCCTGTAATTCTGATCAAGTCTTTCCCTTGAAATTTCCAAAATGCAGCAGAGGGCATAGATTTCTTTTTCTCTTTTTCCATACCCACAAAAAAAAAAAAAAAACAAAAAACTGGCCGCTCATTTATTGCAGTGAGTTCCTATTCTTATCTAGGTAAAGGTGGCACTAGATCTTAAAATCCTACCTGCATCTTCTGCCCAGATTTTTTTCTAATGGGTGTATGATCTCTTTAGTTGTTTTAGATTTTAAAAATCACTTCTTCCTCTTTGGTGAAGGTATTGCCACTGCGGCCGCCTGGAGTCGGCAGTCTCTGCCTCTTCTCCTCCTGACTCACCCCTGTTTGCTCTCACTCAGGAATAAGTGGGTCAGGAAGCCGCTCAATCGCCATGGCATTCAAAGACTCCGGCAAGACACTTGTGGAGCCCGAAGTGGCCATTCACCGGATCGGGATCACCCTCACCAGCCGCAACGTGAAATCCCTCGAGAAAGTGTGTGCTGCCCTAATTAAAGGAGCCAACGGAAAGAACTTGAAAGTGAAGGAAACAGTTCGAATACTCACTAAGACACTTCGAATCAAACTAGAAAAACTCCTTGCGGTGAAGGTTTAAAAGACTGGGGATCAGCTCCAGATGAGAATCCACAAACGCCTTATTGATTTGCACAGTCCTTCTGAAATTGTTAAACAGATCCTTCTATCAGCATTGAACCAGGTGTAGAAGTTGAAGTCACCATTGCAGATGCCTAACCAATCATCTCTTTTAATAAATTGATTGCAACTATTGAAAAAAAAAATCACTTCTTCCAGATCTTTTCACTGTCTTCGAGATGAATTCCTCTGTTTTCACACAATGTGATCATGTTTGTTGATAACATAATCTGTGTAATGCAATTGAATTTTTTGAGACTTTTGGACATTTCTGTCCAAGTATGGCATTTTTTTTAATATGTGCTGGTACTCTGTTATTTTTAAAAAATTCACTTTTTACAACTTTATTAAAATTATAGAGTTTATATTTGGTCTTTATAATTTTGTGATTTGACAATGATATGCCAATCATTTTTAGAATTTTTCCTTACTGTCTTATGTTTCTTTTTACCTGCAAATTGTTACCTGGTCTTGTCTACTATGGATTTATTTTTCTAATTAAGTTATTGAATACAATGTTTAACTTTTTTCTGTATCATCTAGTATCTCGACTAATCTGATATTATCTCGTTTTGCTTTGTCTTCTAAATCTACTTCTTTCTCCTGAATATCCATTAGTTATTTGTACCATTCTAATTCATATTTGCCTTATTTCTTGCTATCCATTGATCTTTACACGACTCCATTTATTCTGTTATTTGCCATTTACATGGATGTATTTAGTGCTTGACTATCATCTTATAGGCAGCTAGGTGGCTCAGTAGATAGAGCACAGGAGTCAGGAAGATCTGAATTCAAATCTGCCCTAAGACACTCACTAGCAGTGTGACCCTGGCAAGTCACTTTACCTCTGTCTGCCTTAATGCCCTGGAGAAGGAAATGGCAAACTATTCCATTCTTTTCCAAGAAAGGCTTGTGGAACAGCATTGACATGCTATGGTCCACAGGGTCATGACACAACTAATAACATTAACATCTTATAATTCGCTTAAATGTTCTTTCATCTCTCTTTTTTAACTGAGGCATCATTTTTCTTCCATTATTTATGATCCAATTTAATTTATTCTTCAGCATTTCTTCTTTACTGTTCATTGACTTCCCAGTTTGAACTTCTAAAGAAATTTTATGCCACGAATCTTTAATAATACAGAATTTCTTTATGGGTGGGGTGGAGCATGAGTTGTTCAGTTATTTCATTATTCTGGGATGACAGAGGTAAGAGAAACAAATGTAAAAAGATGTAAACAGTATGACTTGGAGCTCCTGCTTCAGGATAATTAAAGTAGGAGGATTTAGTCAAGTTCAGGGATGAGATTAAAGCTAAGTAAACTTGCTGATTTGGTCCAGGTGGATGCTAGTGGTACTGTTTAGGAAATAGAGGACACCCTCAACAATAAAGAAGTTAGTTGTTCAGTAGTTTTCAGCCATGTCTGACAGTCCATGAACTCATTTGGGGTATTCTTGGCAAAGATATTGGAATGGTTAGGAATATATAAAATCAGACTGCTTTTCCTTGGGTAGAAAAGGGTCTGGGGTGATAAGTGGGTCCTGATCAGGGAGGGGAAATAAGAGGCATGACTTCTTAAAGGGTGGGAGAACCACATGGATAATCCCATTTCCTTGTTTTCAACAGTGTAAGGGAATAACCCAAAGCAGCAGCTTGAGCCTTCTGCCCTGGTTTTCCTTAAACAAAGAGTTTGGGGAAATATGAGAAGAGGTTAGTCTGTGGAGGAAGCAGTTTGAGCCATTTGCCTTACTGTTCCCAGGATGGGATAGTTATTCAATTTTAAGATACTTGGGGAAGTTAGCAGGGTATATAGTAAATGGCCAATAGCAGTACAAACCCTTGCTTGACCTTTCTTTCCGGAGGGGAAAAATTTGCAGAATGGGATAGACATTTCCCTATAGAGGGAAAATGATCCAAATCAGGCTAATGCTTCTCTAAGTTGAGGTGAGAAGTATAGGCTCAAAGTAACCTGAGGTTTTCCTGATACCAGGCTTGAGCAGCTTCCCATCAAGGGTGAGAGAGACTGGACAATAAGGAGATGTATTGGCTTTCAGCCTCTGCCCAGAGCCGTTTAGGGGCAGTGGACTGAAGAGTGTGTGTCCCAGATATCTTGGGAGGTAGGAGTGGCAAGATGAAACAGGAACTCCTTAAAGTTTTGTCAGCTAGTTTTAAAAGTTCAGGGCATATCCCTTTTGTATGCCACGTATTTGGATAAGGGAATTGGAGGTTATTTTTTGCCTTGACCCTGCCAGTAGGTAGCAATTCTCTATTGGGAGTGGGGAACCTGCTACCTCAAGGCCCTCTAGATCCTCAAGTGCAGCCCTTTGACTGAATCCAAACTTCACAGAACAAATCCCCTTAATAAAAGGATTTGTTCTGCAAAACTTGGACTCAATCAAAAGGCCACACCCAGGGACCTAGAAGGCCACATGTGGCCTAGAAAGCCCCATGTGGCCTTGAGGACACAACTTCCTCACCTCAAATCTACCTGTTTTCTATTTTTTTTCCATTCTTGCAACATTTTGTAATGTTTTTGAACCAGTGAGAGAGGTAAGGCAGAGCTAGCTCCCTCTCTTCTCTACCATTTTCTTCAAAGCCTCTCACTTTCATCCTTTTTTGTTTCATGCTTTATACTTGAATTCTTAGCATTTAGCATGGTGCATGGTACATAGGAGGTGGTTAGTGAAGGTTGACTGCTTTGGTATTGATTTTTGCTCTAACAGGACAAAGGTCTGAGTGTACACAGTTGATTCACAAATGACTTTGTCATCAGTAAACAGTTTTTTCTTTTCATTAAAGTATAATCCATTTTATTGCTGTAGTGTTATCTGACATTCTCTATTTCTAGTATCTCCTGTCTATAATATTAAAGAAAATACTCAAGAAATATAGGCATGAGGTATCTGTGTAAATCTATGTCTCTGACCTTTTTTGTTTAATACTAGTGAGTCACATTTTCTAATATCATTTTTATTATCCTCCTCATTGTCCAACTTTGAATTGAAGTCATGGGATATCAGACTATGTGGTGATTTAATTTGGGAGAGGGTATTGAATTTTTCATACTATTTCTTTACCTCACTGTAATGAACAAGCCTGTCTCCTGTTATTTTAATTTTGGTCTTTGAATGAATAAGACACTCTTGGTTATTCAGCAGTTAATAGAAGATCTATTTAGCTAGTATAGAAAGGATATTCAACAAGGATATTGTGGCACTTAGCCTGGGTAGATGTGGTTCCCCCATCAGTTCCATATGAAAATGTGTTTTGTCAGAAGTAAAGCATGTGGTGATTCATGTGGTCTTGGGACATCTGCCAAGTCTGAAGGGCCTTGACTCCATATAAGTACTTTTTTTATATTCTTAAGCAGTTAGAAAACTATATCATATAACAAAAAGTCATGAGGAAGCTGAATCAAGGTGGGGTGCAGCTTGAGCTTTACCCTCTTGGACCAATCAGTCTTGAGGACAGCCTAACCTAATCCATGTGGTGAGGGAGATAGAGAATTCTAGTACGTAGCAATTCTATCCCACTATCATAATAAAATCAATTATCATTCACTGCAACAGATATTGGCATATCATTATCTGTAATTATATTTTTGGGGGTCATTTTACAAAGGTCATCCAGAAGAAGTGCAATATGAGATGAAATGATGTTTCTTGTAGCTTTTGAACACATGATAAGAATTCTTAAATTCCTTATTTATCTTTTTAAAAGGGGCTTCTCAAAGACTCAGCATTCTCTTTTTCCCTCGTGCCTTTTCACAGAGTACTGCAAAGGGAGGGCAAGGGAAAGTTTTGAAGGAATTTCATCACCTCCAATAATAGTGGCAATTAGCAGTCAGTATTCATACCAGTAACATATGCTTGCATTCAGCAAAAGGCTGGAGTTCAAGGTCATAATACAATATAAGCTCCATGTGGGAAGCAACTATTTTGTTTTTGTCTTTTAAGTGACATTCTGTATAGAAAGCTAGAATTGGAAGCAGGAATATCTGAGTTTAAATCCTGCCTCAGAGGAGGGACTCCAGATAACCTGCAGCTGTGGCAGTTTCCAGAATTATCAACACATAGATGAGAAGGACAAAGTGAAAGGTCAGTGCAGTGTGGATTTTGGGATATAGTAGTTGGGAGTGCATCGGCCTCTTCCCCTGGGGTGAGAAGCTGCTGAGGAGCTGAGGCTGTGCAGCTACCCTGACGTGGCAGCTTCAACTCCTGACCTACAGAGTGTAGGGGGACCAAGTGACCAGTCTTAGGGGTAATCCCTCTTGCTTTAACCTATTTGGGTCTGGATTGTGGTCTAGGGTGGTGGTCCTGGGGTGTGTGACCAGCTTACCAGAGCATGCGGAGGCTTCAGAGAGGGCACCACCATCAGTAGCTGAGAAAACCCCAGTGTTTGGTACAAAGTTCCCCTGTCCTGTAGCAGAGTCCTACTGTGGCAAAAAGCCCCAAAGTCAAGTAATTGAGTGGGAAAATGAGCAGGCAAAGGAAGTAAACCAAGCAAAGCAATCCAACATTAGACTCCTATTTTGGGGACAAAAAGGATCAAAGCATGGAACAGTAGGAAGACAGTGAAGTCACAAATCCTGCACCAAAAGCTTCCAAGAAAAATACGAGCTGGTTACAGGCCACAGAGGACCGTAAGAAGCAAATAAGAGAAGTGGAGGAAAAATTGGGAAGAGAAATGAGAACAATGCAAGAAAATTATGAAATGAGAATCAGCAGCCTGACTGAGGAAAATAATACCTTAAAAAATAGACTAACTAAAGTGGCAAAAGAGGCTCAAAAAGGCAATGAGGAGAAGAATGCCTTAAAAAGCCAAATTTGCCAGATGGGAAAAAAAATCTCAAAAGCTCACTGAAGAGAATCATTCCTTCAGAATTAGATTGGAGCAAATGGAACCTAGTGACTTTATGAGAAATCAAGATGCAGTTAAACAGATCCAAACAAATGAAAGAATAGAAGGCAATGTGAATTATCTCATGGGAAAAACCACAGGCCTGGAAAATAGATACAGGAGAGAGAATTTAAAAATTATTGAACTACCTGAAAACCATGATCAAAGAAAGAACCTAGAAATCATCCTCCAAGAAATTCTCAAAGAAAACTGCCCTGATGTTTTAGAACCAGAGGGCAAAATAGAGGTTGAAAGAATCCACCAATCACCTCCTGAAAAAGATCCCAAAAGAAAACTCCTAGGAATATTATAGCCAGGTTTTGAAATTCCCAGATCAAGGAGAGAATATTACAAGAAACCAGGAAGAAACAATTTGAATATTGTAGAAACACAATCAGGATAACCCAGGATCTACGCAAGCCAAGATAATGCAGCTTCTACACTGAGGGATCAAAGGGCTTGGAATATGATATTCCAGAGGGCAAAGGAGCTGGGATTAAAACCAAGAATCACTTACCCAGAAAAACTGAATATCATGTTTCAGGGGAAAATATGGTCATTCAGTGGAATAGAGGACTTTCAAGCATTCTTTTTTTTTTTTTAAAGCATTTGGGGTTAAGTAACTTGCTCAAGGTTACATGGCCAGGTGTTTCTGGGTGTGGTGCTAAGTATCTGAGCCTGAATTCAATCCCAGGTCATCCCGACTCTGGCACCAGTGCTCTTACTCACTGTGCTACCTGGCTGCCCCACTCTCAAGTATTCTTGATAAAAAAAGCAGAGTTGAATAGAAAATTTGAAATTCAGATACAAGAAGCAAGAGAAGCTTGAGAAGGTAAACAGGGAAAAGAAATCATAAGGAATTTATTAAGTTGAACTATTAACATTCCTACATGGAAAAAAGATAATTATAACTGATGAAACTTTTCTCAGCATGAAAATAGTTGAAGGGAATAGAAAAAAATATATATGCCTTATATATAGGAGGGAACATGGGCATATGAATACATATGTGAATGTGTGTATATATGTTTACAAATATACATAGATAGAGGGCATAGGACCAATTTAACAGGAAGGGATGATACTTAAAAGGTGAAATTAAGAGGTGAGAGAGGAATATAATGAAAGGATATGGGGAGAGACAGAATGGGGTGAACTATTTCATATAGAAGAGGCAAGGGAAAATGGTTACAATGGAGGGGAAGAACAGGAAGGTAAAAAGGCAAAACCTTAATCTCATTGAATTTAGCTCAGGGAGGGAATGACATACACACTAAATAGGGTATCTCACCCTACAAGAGAGTAGGTGGGAAGGGAGGGCAGGCTGGGGGGAGGGATGTTGGGAGCACCCACTTTTGAAAAGGGACAGGATCAAAGTAGAGAATAAAACAAGTGAGAGGTGGGATAGGAGTGAGGGAAATATAGTCAGTCTTTTACAGTATATCTACTATGGTAATGTTTTGCATAGCTACAAATGTACAACCTATACTGAATTGCTTATCTTCCCAGTAAGGGTGGGTGACAAGGGAGGAAAGGAATGAATTTGAAATTTAAAGTTTTTAAAATCAAATGTTTAAAAATATATAAATACGGGGTGGCCAGGTGGCACAGTGGGTAAGATCACCGGCCTCAGAGTTAGGATGACCTGGGATCGAATCTGGGCTCAGATACTTAGCACCACACCCAGAAATAACTGGCCATGTAACCTTGAGCAAGTTACTTAACCCCAATTGCTTTAATATATATATATATATATATATATATGTATATATATATATACACACACACACACAATTATTAATGCTATTTTACATGTAATTGGGAAATAAGATATACAGGCATTGGGGCATAGAGATCCACCATACCCTACTGGAAAAGTCGAAGGGGGTATGGGAGAAGATATAGGAGAGAGCAGATTGGAGGATGAGATATCCTGTGGGACTGCTATTTTGGGGTGGTGGGTAGGGCAAAAATGGGGAAAAAATTTGTAACTCAAAATCTGGCAGAAATGAATGATGTAAACCAGAAGTTAATAAAACATTTGAAAAAAAATAAATCCTGCCTCAGACACTTGACAAAAGTATGGGACTGGATAAATCACTTCACCTCATTCAGCCTCAGTTTCCTTATTTGTAAAATGGGTATAATATGAGCATCTACTCCACAGGGTTGTTGCAAAGATCATATGAAATAACATATGTGAAGTGTTTTGCAAACATGAAATTTCTTGGAGCAGCTAGATGGCGCAGTGAATAGAACAACAGCCCTGGAGTCAGGAGTACCTGAGTTCAAATCCGGCTTCAGACACAACACAAAAACTAGCCATGTCACCTCCGGCAAGTTGCTTAACCCCAATTGCCCTTCAAACAAACAAACATGAAACTACTATATAAATACTAGTTATTTTGCCTCTAAATGGCAGTTAGATGGTGTAATAGAGTGCTGGATCTGGATACCTCCGTTCAAATTCTACTTCAGATATTTATTAGTCTCATGACTTTGATCAGATCACTAAACTCCTCTCAGCCTCAGTTTCTTCATCTGTAAAATGGAGTTAATAATAGTACCAACCTCTGAGAGTTGTTGTGAGAGACAAATGAAACTATATATATATATGTATATATATATATATATATGTAAAATTCTTTGAAAACCATAAAGTGCTATATAAATATGAATTATTCTTGATGATTTATCATTGGTGGTGATTATTAATTTATATAGTATATGAATTATACTAGTTGATTATTAGTTTATATAAGATATATAATAGTTTGCCATATATTTATTATTATTAATATGTTTATTATTAAATACTATTGCTGATATTTGTTCATTCATTCATTTGTTTGTTTATCCCAGTATCTAGATCAGTGCCTAACACATGATAGTATCTAATAATTGCTTGGTTGTTTGAATACTTGATTCACTTGTGAAACATTTCATTGTAGAAAGTGCTGAGAATAACACAGTTTCTAGACCATCTACAAACATTAACTTAACTGTTGGTCCTCTAAATGTGAGATCCTTGTCAATTGGTGAATGTGTATGCCTGCAACTAGAGGAACAGAAATTATATATATATATATATGATTATTGACTATCTTGCTATACATAAAGCCAGAAACAAAGGGAGGTTGCAACCAAATGGAATATTCTAATTGTGAATGACCATTATGCATTTATTATGACATACTTCAAAGATCTCCCTGTTTCTGGCCCCTGTAACTTCTAGTAATGTTAATTGAAATGGGATTATATTTCTTTTAAAATACATAGTAGTTCCAACCTTCCAATGAAAAAAGACTGATTTCCATCAATTGGGCAAATCAGCAAAGTTTTATTTCACACCCACATATCTCACTTTGTATAACATACATAAATACAACTTGAAACAAAAACTCATCTTTCATTTAACTACCAAAATAATCTCAAAGTACTGATTTGACCATGTCACTTCTCTTCTCATAAACTTTCCATCACATTTTATTACCTCTAGGATAAAATACAAACTACTTAGTCTGCTACATAAGGTAATCTACAATGTAGTTCCTACCCATCTTTTAGTGTCCTGCCCCCCCCCCCGCCCCACATTACTTTCTTTATGTACTCTCAACCAAAATAAGCCATTAGTTCTTCCCAACACTTGACATTCTATTTTCTGCCTCCATTCATTTGAAAAGGTCAGTTGTCATTTCTAAAGTTTAATCCCTTCCCACCTTCTCCTTGAAAATACTTCCTTCTTTCTTTAAGTCATAGCTCAGGTGTCACTTCCTCCAAAAAGCCTTTTTTAAACTCTTAGTTTTCTGTCCTACCTCAAATCTTCCTGGAGAACTTTGTGTTATCACTCTTTTCTCTCACTACCTATTTTGTATTGCACATATCTGTACAATATTGAATGGTAAACTATGTTCCTTAAGGGTAGGAATTGTTTTGTCTTTGTCTTTACATCCCCAGAACTTATGGCACTTATTAAATAATGACAATTATTAAATATTTGCTAATTTGAATGGAACTGAGTTTGTTCCTGAAGAGTTGCACATGAAAACAAATTTTATGCACTGAATATTTAAATGTTCTAGCAGAAGTTTTTTTGGCATATGTGATCTTTTTTCTATTTTTAAATATTTTACTTTTCCAATTATATGTAATAAAGATGAATTTTAACATTCATTTTTTATAAAATTTTGAGTTCCAGATATTCTTCCTTCTTCCCTTTCTTCCCCACTTCTTGAGACAGTAAGCATATGTGCAATCATTTGAAACATCTTTCCACGTTAGTCAGATTGTGAAAGAAGATACAATTTGCAAAAAAAAAAAATACAGTTTGCAAAAGGAGAAAAACTATGACAAATATAAAGTCGAAATAGTATGCCTCAATTTGCATTCAGACTCCATCAGGTCTTTCTCTGGATGTGGATAGTACTTTCCTTCATGAGTCTTTTGGAATTTTCTTGGATCATTGTATTGCTGAGAACAGCTAAGTCAGCCATTTTTGATCTTCACACAATGTTGCTCTTGCTGTGTACAATGTTCTCCTTGTTCTGTACACTTCACTCAGCATCAGTTCATATAAGTCTTTACAGATTTTTCTGAAATCTGCCTGCTCATCATTTCTAATAGCACAATAGTATTCCATGACATTCATATACCACATCTTCTTCATCCATTCTCCAGTTGAAGGGCATTCCCTCGATTTCCAATTCTTTGCCACCACAAAAAGTGCTGCAGAACTCTTTTAAAAAAAAAGAATTCTGAGATTAACCCTCCTGACAAATTCTCCTATAAAGCAACTAATTAATCCTCATATATTGCCTTGCAAATCCAGATTTTCATGTGTAGCAAAAATTGTAAATATTTTCCTTCACCACAGCTCCATCATCCTTTTTTGGATGATTTTAGTAAGACAAGTTTAGGATAATGTGAACAACCTGGCCCACTTACCCTGGAGGGAGAAAAGGGAAAGATCAATAGGTAAAAAGTAGAGTTTTCCTCAGAGGACAAAGCTCAGTGGGAAGTACTGACATGAACAGGAGGTACATTCCTAGGTGTTGCAGAAGAGTGAAGGATTAATGAAATGTAGGATTGATGCACCAAAAGCCAACATGGAGGGTTTTTTTTTCCAGCAGTATAACAAGAGGTGGCACACATGAGAGCTCTTTGGCATAAGAGGGCAAGGAGTGTGAAATGTGAGCATATAAAACAAAATTTCAAAAGAATTGAGGTTCTCTGGTCTGGAAACATGTTAAACTGCAATCACACTGGTTGCTTTATAAGTATTACATACTTGAGAGTTATTCCACTGGGAAAAGTGTTGATATCAGAATAACTGAACTATATAAACCCCAAAGCAACTAAGCAACAGAAGTTAAAACTATGGCAGACAGCGAGCCTTACCATTGGACTTTGATAACTGTGGGAGAGAGTGAAGCTGATAGTTTTGTGAGGCTCTGCTTTACTTAAATCCAGTTCACACACAGGTCAAGATATCATGTCAAGACCCTCATGATGTCATTGGTCCTCTTCAAGAATGAAAGACAAACCACAGGCAGGGCCCACAAGGTGATTGCTTCCAGGCTTATATGAAACCTGAGAGTAATTTATATCAATGGTGCCTTTATCTAAATGCATTATGGGATATTTCCCCGTCTATTAACTAAAACATTGAGATTAGCCATTTGGACACAAATATAGATACTAGTCTGGATGGAGCAGTGAGATAAAGTTATAATTCATAGAACTGGAAAAGACATTAGAAATCTTCTAATCCAAACTCTTCATTTTACAGTTGAGGAAACTGATATCCAGAGTAATTTGCCAAGAGTGCCAATGGTACTAAATAGTAAAGCTGGGATTAGAACCCAAGACTTTGAATACTCCATAATAATGGGACACTCTTTGTGAGGGATTGATCCTATGTTCCCAGTATCTTCTTAAATGAATCTAGTTTCTTAGCATATTAGAGGAGAGAGAAAACTCATTTGGATATCAACTTAAAAAAATAAAACCACAGTTGATAAGAGATGGTTTCTGGAGAGTAAGAAATTTATTGTATCTCCTGTTAATTGTCCCTAGTGGAATGGAACTCCTCCAGCTGCTTTCAGAAATCCACAAGCAATAAGCAGAAGAAAAAAAGAAAGAAAACAACAACATTTAGTTATGTCCAAGCTATAAACACTGGGTTTCATATAAATTATGTTAAGCATAATTTAACACAGAATTAACATCATTTGTAGTGCAATGAAATGATGCAGCTAAGACAAATGCAATAGGGTCCCCAATACATTGCTTTCATGATCTAAAATGACATTGCCAAGTTGTATATTTACCACAAATGTGAACAAAGGGTCAAATAATTTTCTTTCTGGATGTACATGCAAAATCTAAGACTGAAAATTTGAACTGTTTTCTCGTCTTTTATATATCACATATGGGGATTTTGAGTCACATTCCTACTAGTGAATTTAATTACTAAGATGCTGGTAGGGAAATTATCTGAAATTAAGCAAATAAACTAAGAATTCACTCAGAAATTCACATGAAAAGCCAGTCTATCTTGGTTTTCCCTGTAACATGTAAAAAAATTCAAAAAGGGGGTGGCCAGGTAGCACAGCAAGTAAGAGCACTGGCCCCAGAGTCGGGATAACCCAGGATCGAATCTGGACTTAGACACTTAACACCCACCCAGAAACACCTGGCCGTGTAACCTTGAGCAAGTTACTTAACCCCAATTGCTTAAAAAAAATTCAAAAAGAAATGATGATTCTAACTTCTGGGACATTGCATTAGATGTACATTGAGGACCAAATAATAAAATGTCAGACTTATAGAAAATGAAATGAAAATGCTATTTAGTTGTGGCCCTCAGTCATCCATATGCTAGAACAGAAAGATAGTTGGATTTGGAATCAAAGAACCTGCTTTTTGATTCTGCTATTTACTTTCTGGGTGATGTTAAGTAAGCCACTTGCCTCCTTATCCTCAGTTTTCCTATCTACAAAATAGAGGCATTGGACTAGCTGACCTCTAAACTCCTTTCCAGCTCTAAATTTGATCAGATGATCTTGGAGTTGGGGAAGGCAGGATAACAGAATCTAACTTGTTCACCTCCTTCAGGGGTGGAAATTTTCTCTTACCATCAGGAAGTCACCTTCCTGAAGTCAGGGGTAGGAAGAAGGATCAGATTATTCAGTTGATAATGAATTTCCAAATAGGTGGTATTCCTCCTCCTCGTCCACTCCATTGCTAAAATGGATCATAGGGTCCCAGAGCAAGGAGGCACACGAGAAAGCTTCCAATTTAACTTGTCTCATTTTACAGATGAGGAAACTGAAGGACAATGGGATTATTTGATGTGCTAGTCAAATCAGGATTAGAGTCCTATTCTCTTGGCACTGTATTCCTTCAACTCCTCTCTCTAACTGGATCTTTCTGGATGAACTTCCATGGGATTTTCCTATCCAGACATTTCATCACTACCATCATTAAAAAGTCTGGTAAGTGCTTGGTGATATGTCCTTGGCATTCCCATTCAACATGCTGCTCAGAATGGTCCCTTTGGGAAGTTAACTAGAACATATAACTGACAATAAAGTTACAAAGTGTTTAGAATTACAGTGAGTCTCCACTGCAGTGAATCCTGTTTATGTCTTCTTGACCTTGTTACCACATATTCAGTTATTTAATAAATACTTAGTACAAATAACACCTATAATATGCTAGGGCTACAAGCTATTTGAAAAAGAAGACACAGTTTCTTTACCCTTCCTTAAATTCTAAACATTCAAGTCAATTGAAGTAGGTAGATATATAATATATAAGAAGCTGAATATAATATATATAATATATAATATATAAGAAGCTCTTATATTCCCTCTGTCCCACCTTACCTTGTCAGAAAAATAAAACAAGTATACAAATAACCAAAATACAAATGAGAATTATGTCAGATAATAAGTACAAATAAATTAATCAACAGGCACTTATCAAGCCCCTACTATGTGCCAGGCATCATTCCAGGTGTTGATGATTGAGAGAAGGCAGGAAGGAAGGAAGAGAGGAAGGAAGAGTAAGGGAAGAATGGAGAAATGGAGAGGAAGGGAGGAAGGGAGAGAGGGAAGGGAAGGAAGGGAGGGAGGGAAGGGAAGGAAGAAAGAAAGTTGGGGAGAGAGGGAGAGAGAGAGAAGGAGAAGGAAGGAGAAGGAAGCTCAGTTTTGCTCTCAAAGAGCTTCAACACTATGAGAGTTTTGAGGAAGAAGTGATGACTTCTGGATGGGGGGTGAAGGGTAGGGGAAGAGGAGGAGGCAACTGATCAAGGAAAGCTTTATGAAATGTGTTACCTAAAGTAGACCTTGTAGCATGGAACAATTTTCACCAAGTCAAGATGCGAATCAGGGAATGTGTACATTTTCTGTAGGTGAGATGGTATGAGGAAAGTCGTAGAGGCAAGGACAGTTGGAGGAGTTGAGAAATGGGAGCAATGTAATTTAGGTGGATCTGTGCACAAATAATCTAGGGGGAAGGACATGAATGTGCCAAAGTACACTGTTGTGTTTTATGTATTGAAATCTTGTTTTCCTGACTCAAGGACAGAGACCGTAAGTTATACTTCTCTTTCTGCAGAGGCTGGCTCAGTACTGGACACCTAGAAGGGGCTCAGTGTATCTCAGCATGTATCTCACCATTAGGAAGTCACCTTCCTGAAGGCAAGAGTAGGAAGAAGGATCAGATTTTTCAGGTGATAATGAATTTCCAAAAAGATAGTATTCCTCATCCTCATCCACTCCATTCCTAAGATGGATCATAGGATCCCAGAGCAATTTTCCCCATCTATATTTTTCCATTCAGCTTTCCCTAGATTTCCTTTTATAAGACTCCACGATGAACTCCCTCCAGAACAATACTGACACATCCCACAGGCAAGTGTCAGTTACTTGTGGTATCCATTTCAGAAGTGGCATGGAATATAATTTTTAGTGAAAGGACAACTGGATTTGTGGAGAAGTGTATATGTGTAATGGGAGAGTTTGCCCTGATGCCTTTCCCCATCCTTCCAACAATTTATTCCCACCCTAATTTGCCCAAGTAGCTAAATTACTAAAAAGCCTAAAGACTGAGAGGACTATTTTTCTGGTGGCTTGTTCATAGCCCCTTTGACAACTAAACTCCCTTGTCACAACCTGATCATAGGATGACACATGTAGAGATGGAATGAACCTCAGAGATCAACTAATCCTCCCCCCTCCTTTTACGGAAGAGAAAACTAAGGTACAGGGATGTTAAGAGATTTGCCTAAGGTCACGCAGGTTGCATACATACTGAGGTATATTTCAATCCATGTCCTCTGACTCCAGACCCAGAGCCCTTTCCATGTTAAGAAGAGAATTAAGAGGGGTGGCCAGGTGGCTCAGCGAGTAAGAGCACCGGCCCCAGTGTTGGGATGACCTGGAGATCGAATCCGGGCTCAGATACTTAGCACCACACCCAGAAATAACTGGCCGTGTAACCTTGAGTAAGTTACTGAACTCCAATTGCTTAAAAAAAAAGAGAGAGAGAATTAAGTCTTAATATATGGATTTTAACAATATCATTTGGACTGGAGGGTATTTTGGAGATCATCTATTCTAGTTCATCCCTACCCTCTGAATCTAAGAGTGGGTATAGGGAGTATGAACTCCAAATCTCCATATAAGGAAGGAGGTCAGTTCCTAGTATGTACTCATTTCCCACCTGGCTTCACTACTTAAAGACTTCTCTGACTTTTCTGGCATGCCCCTGGGTCCTGTACCTTCCCTAGCTTGCCCCACCTCCTGGCTTTTCAGATTTCCATAGTGACCTTCACATTGTAGGGGCTTAATAAATGTTGTTAATTATTGACTAACCTCTTTTTTTTATAGATGTAGAATGTGAGGCCAAGAGATGTGAAGTGGTTTCCCCATTGTTATTCAATCATAGTGTCCATTTCACCAACCTGACTTGTTACTTCACTTTTTTTTGTTTGTTTGTTTTGCTTTTTTGAAGGGGCAGTTGGGTTAAGTGACTTGTCTAAGGTCAAGGTCAAGGTCAAGGCTAGTAAGTGTTAAGTGTGTGAGGCCAGATTTGAACTCAGGTCTTCCTGATTCCAGGGCTGGTGCTCTATTCACTGTGTCACCTAGCTGCCCCTGTTACTTCACTTTTAGAAGGGTTTCTTGGCTTTGCTTTTCAGTTAGTCAATGTTAACTATAAGGGAAATCCAAAGTCAAGAGAAAGGGGATATAACTACCAAAAAAATGAGATTATAAACCTGGAAGGTCTCTATGAAGATTCTATGGTGGAAGGAACCTTAAAGGTTGTGCTGTCAATGCCCCTTAATTGCAGATGAAAAGACTGAGGTACATAGAGCTAAAACTTGCCCAGGGTGACATAGCTAGGAAGTATCTGAGGCAAGATTTGAACCTAGGCCTTTCTAACACCAAGCCCAGAACCCTATCCACTACTTAGTCAAAGATTGCCACTCTAGTATCTATGAGTAGTATTGGTTTGGTGATTCAAAGACTGGGCACAGATTAACATTCTGTGACAGTATCCTGCACTCTTTTGCCTGAATCACTTCCTTGACTAGAGAAGACACTACTGTCAAGATTTTAGGAACCCAGTTTTGGGGGCTGGTAGAAGTAGGCATGCAGGGCAACTAAGTGGCACAGTGAATAGAGCACAAGCCCTGGAATCAGGAGGACCTGAGTTCAAATCCGGTCTCAGACATTTAACATTTACTAGTCATGTGACCTTGGATAAGTCACTTAACCCCAATTGCCCTGCCTTTCCCCCTCCAAAGAGAGAGATTAAAAAAAAAAGAAGGCACGCAGTCTTACTGGTACCTTATGAAAAGGTGACCATGAAACCTCCATAATAGTTGATGCTGAGGCAAGAGAACTAGCCCTGGGTCTCTGCTTCCTTTATTCATCATGACTATTATTAGGGCTAAATGTAAGTTGTAAACTTTGTTTAAGCACTTTGTTTGGAATGTATACTTTATACTCATTTTGATTAATTATTCGTGATTCTTCAGAGCTCCCTTGAGAGGCATATCATTTGTGACAGGGGCATAATTTGCTTTGTTTTCATAAAAATGAAGAATTTAATTTCTGGCCTAAGTAAATGTCTGCCTTACAGGAGGTTAAAAAGGACATGGGCCATTAAAGCACTGGAGAGGAATGCAGGAAACTTAATTATGAAAGGTGGTCAAGCCCAAGAGCAAAGATTTCCACATATGTGGAGTGGATGGAGTCCACAGAGTCTGCAGGAAATATTTCAGTTTTAATTTGCCAAAATTCCTCTGATAAAGCAATTCGTGGTGTTTTGGACTGAAGAAAGGTCAAGGGGTCAGGAGACTTGTAATTTCTAAATTTAGGAGAGTTCAGGATAATCTAAGAGGAAAAATATCAGCTGAGTAGTTAAGAACTATGGAAGCAGGTTTGCCCCTACTTACTGTGTTCAAATGACTGGCCAAAATCATTTACTCTATGTCCATTCTGTAAGGTGAGGATAATTGTCTAGTTCCCCCCCCCCCTTCCTGCCCCACTTACCCTGTCTGGGCCTCACTTACCTTTTTTGTAAAATGGTAATGAACTTGAAGTTATCTTCCAGTTCTAACATTTGATGACATAGCAGTGGCCAACAATAATGAACCGATTTGACAATCGTGGCTATTTTGAGAAGTATTGAGGGAAGAACTCTGGCCCTGGAGTCAGAGGCCCTGGGTTCTAGTCCTACTCTGAAGCTATTTTTGTGACCTTAGGCACATCACTGACCCTTACTACTTCTCAATGTCTTCATCTGTAAAATGGGTGGTTTGAGCTAGATGGCTTTAGGTGTCTGCCAGATCTACATCTGTGGTCAACTATGGACACTCTATTGTTCCCAAACCTGGGCCAGAGAGCCATTTGTGCTCTAGACAAACTGTGGGAGCTCCGATGTAGCCTTCCCCAAAGAATTTATGTTACCTGCATACTCAATTCCACCATCTTTATCTGTGATGAAGAAATATAATCTTCTATTTACTGAGATGTATACTTGGAATTTTATCTAAGGCAGGATGAACAGCACTTTGTGCTGAGGATTCAACATGCAGAGAGTGCCAAAAGCTCTTATAATTTCTTCACCAGCAAAGGAATAATTGTACTTGGTATTCATTCAACAAGAATAACCCTGATGAACTTTTCCCTGTCTATGGTTTTATTGAGTCTTTGCTGTGTCAAAGGTCCCTTCCTCTAGCTGAATTTGCCTGAAAAAGTTGATCTGAGGAGGTTATCCATGATTCTTGTTGTTTAGTTGTTTCAGTCATATCTGACTCTTTGTGACCCCATTTAGAGTTCTCCTGGCAAAGATACTGGAATGGTTTGCCATTTCCTTCTCTAGCTCATTTTACAGATGAGGAAGTCAGGCAAACAGGGTTAAGTGACTTGCCCAGGGTCGCACAGTTAGTATCTGAGACTGGATTTGAACTCAGGAATATGAATCTTACTGATTCCATGCCCAGAGCTCTGTGCATTATGGTGCCACCTAGCTGCTAATGTCTAATGTCTAAAGAAGACATCAGAATAAATACCCTCTGAGGTCCCTTCCAAATCTAAATCTATGATCCTATATCCCAGGAGGCCAGGGAAGAAGATCTTAGTTTATGAAAATCTGATGCATATCCCTATGTGCCTCTCTCAGAATGTACCTGTCTCTCTCTTTGTCTCAGTTTCTCTGAGTTTCACTTATGGTCTTGATAATTAGACCCAGTTCTGATCTTCATTTGGATAGTTCATCTCTTTAGTTCCCTAGCAATGAGACTCCAGTCCATGGGTTTCTTCTAGATCATGCCCGATGACACATGAAATTCAATACATTTAATGAAACAATAGCAAAGGCAATAAGGAAGTAAATTAGGCATCAAGCATTCTCAGTGTCTGTACCCAAATAGCATTTACCTCCAAGGCCTCCAAGGAAGATGATGAATCACCATTCAATTCCCTTGTGTCTCTAACATAGTGAGAGGTTACAATCCATTTAAACTTATGGTAGGCTTTTAGAGAGTTGTGTGTGCCAGCCTAAACGTATTCTCTCTGCTCTCAATGTCACCCCAGTGGCTAGCAAATAAAACCCCATTTAGAACAAAAACTTCCAAATACCTGCACTGTCGGCCCATCTTTCTGTCTCTTTTGTTTTTGAGCTCATCCCCCAATAGTCTGATTCCTGAAACTTCGTCCAGACTGTCCAGCTTGATACAGACACAGCCACCATTGCTTGTCCATCTCTCCTGATTTCTAGGCTGTACCTGCTCCCATTGGTTATGGTGACCACATCTCACTACTTGTCCTCTGCTCCTAAGCCTCCCATCCCCATATTAAACTGGGCCTGTTGGAAATTGGCCTATCCAATAGATGTCAACATACTATACACTTGAGCGCAGACTTCTGGGAGATGTAGTCCAATAATAATTTCTCACAATATATAAGGCTCTCCTGTCAGCAAACATGGAAAATTCTGCTCTCAGTCAGTCAGTGTGCCCAGGTATTCTGCTAAACATTAGAAATAAATAGAAAGGCAAAAACATGGCCTCTACTCTCACGGAGCTCACATTTTCTGGTAGAAACAACATATTATAACTATACATAGAGAGATGTGAATAACAATACATAGATATATTATTCTTTGTCTTTCATTCTTGAAGAGGACCATGACATTGGGAAGGATGCCATTTCATGCAAGGGAATTAAAACTTAAGTGAGGGTGAGCTTTGCAAAACCTCTCTCTTCTGGAGTCTTCTAGGCCCAGTGGCAAGATAGAGATCAGGATGAATGCAGAAGGCCCTGGATATAGTAAAAGACCTTGACTTTTTTAAGCTAATGTCTTTAACAGGTCTCAGTTTGATGTGGCAATGCCCTTTCAGTGATTAAAGCTAGGTAAGAAATGAGACAAAGAATTGCCTTTTTTACCTAGTCAAAAAAAAAAAATCAATCTGGGAGTGGAAGACCCTAGGGTTTCTGGCCAAAACAGAATGATTGCTATTTACATTCACTCTGAGCCAATCAGGGCCCAAAAAATGACCAAGTAGGAGCTTGACCTGGGACCTATTGTTGGTCAATCAGTGAGATCCAGAATGATTTGGGTTTAAGACGTGATCCTTAAGAGCTAGCCTATGAACCCCAAGATCTCTTGGGAGGTTTCAGTGTTCCAAATTTGCATTCCTTTGGGCAGAGTACCCATAGGCAAGGTATGATACCCTATAAGGACAGAGGGAAGGGAAAAAAAGAGATAAATACAGTGAAAATGGAAACAGATATTAGAGGGAAGGCACTAGCAGTTGGGGGTGGGGTGAGACATTGAGAAAGGTCTTTTGCAGAGGATGGGATTTAAGTTGAGTAAATTGAGCCAAGAAGTAGAGATGAGGAGGGAGAGCATTTTCTGTATCAGGAATAGCTTGCAAAAGAGTACATAGTATGTCATGTGAAAGGAATGCGTCAAGGTTAGTGTCACTGGATCAGAAAATATGGAGAGGAGAAAAAAGTGTAAGAAGATTGGAAACATAAGAAAGAACCAGGTTGTTAAGGGCTTTAAATACCAGCAGATTTTATTTTTAATCCTTGAGGTAATAGGGAGCTATTGGAATTCATTGAATATGTATGGAGGGAGAAGTGGTAACATAGCCAGAGCTGCACTTTAGGAAAATCATTTTGGCAGCTGAGTGGAAGATGGAATGGAAGAAGGAGAGGCAGGAAACTGATCAGAAGATAACTGCCAGGGAAGAAAGGATGGTCTAGGACTAAGGGTATGTCTAGAAGAACTTGCCTTGATGAGAAAGCTACCTCTTTGTGTGAAATGAGGGTGAAGGACATAGTGAAGGAAGATGTCTAAGTGACATGAGGAGAAATGAAGTATAGAGAACCCTTGTACAATGGCATCAATGCAGTTTTGATGAGGTATGGGCTCTGGGAGCCCCCTCGAGCTCTCCTTGAGTCCTTGAGGTACAAGCTCTGGGAACCCCCCTTGAACTCTGATTAAATAATCCTATTTGATGAGGCATTTGCATGAGGCAATAAACCTTACATTGTGGCTGGGCCCAAGCCTCTGTTACTAGACTTCACACCCTTGAGCCTATCAAAATATCAATCCACCATTGAACTGGCCTAGCCCACCATTGTCTGTAGTCTCCAGGTAGCCTCCTGCAACTTCCCACCCTTAATCACTCATTGACCTCATTAACTCCTCCTGAAGACCCTCCCCAAACTCTTCCTCTAGACCACCCCTAGATTCCTCCCACAACCTTCTGTATATAAGACCCCGTCTTGTCTCCATGTATGTGAGAGCACCACAGAATGGTGAGAGCGCCACAGAATGGTGAGAGTGCCATAGAATGACCTAGCACAGACTTTCTCTGTGTTTAATGCAAGAGAACTTTTCATAAACTTTACTTTCCTTTGGATGAGAAAGACTTGAGTCGAATTCATTCGGCAGGACCCAGCGTGTTGGTATTTTGGGGTCTCCAGAGCAACCCTAACCCTCTTTATGGGTAACCTCTTCAGTTTGGGGAGCTGGGAACCTGGAAATGTCAGGGTATAGGGGAGTCTGCCTGGAAAGAATTCAAGTACTCAAGCCTTCTTTCAGTCAAAGTAGCAAGGTTTATTGCAACTCCAATAGGAGCAGGCTTGATTCCTAGTGAATCTGCAACTTGTTGGAGGTGAGATTGGTACTTGTATATAAAAAAGGAACAGTGAAAAGATCTGAATGAGACTGAGGAGTGGTAAATAGCCTGGGGTGGGTCAGGTTACCACAATGAAAGGAGGAAAGTAGTCTGGGGTCATCTAGAGCTGTTGTGAAAGGATTGTCAAGTATCTAGGTGGACTGGGGTGGGTCAGATGCCTTGGGTGAGATGCCAGTGATCTAGGCTGTTGAAATGTATGTGAAAATTCAGAGACTGGGTTGCTTTCAAAGAATGATCTTTTCCTTTTAGGGGTCCAGGTCCCATCACCCCATCAGCAACAATTTTTTCAATGAAATATGAGGTGAGGTCCCTGTCTGAGAGAATAGGGGGAGGGAGGGCCAAGAAGATTTGAGGATGAGGACTGAGGGATGAAAAGATTTGGAATAGCCACTGTTGTGAGTGAGAGAAGGAGTTCCTTGATGGAGGGATGGCTTAATGAATTAAATTCAACAGACATTTATCAACACTTAGAATACACAAGGTATAGTGTTAGGTGGTATTGGTACAAGGACAAAAAATGAAAAAGCTACTGCTTTCAAGGCATCCATAATTTATAAGGGTGGAGGGGATATAAATATATACAGGTGATGAAATACAAGATAATTTGTGCAGGGAAAGCACACTAAAAATTGAGAAAGAATTTGACTTGTATTTTCAAAGAAAAGAAGAATGATTAGGAGAAGTGGAGATTAGTAGGGAGTTTGTTCCAGGTATTGGGAGACATCCTGAGGGAATTCATGGAGGCTGAAGATAAAAGGCTTAGTTTAGTGAATTTGATAGTAGAGTTTGACTGCAACATAGATTGGGTGAATATGATTAGAATGAGTAATACAAAGTTGGAAAGGCAGGTTTGAGCCATTGTGTAGAGAGTCTTAAACTCTAGATTAAGGAACTGATATTCAATTCTAGAGATAATAGTCACTGAAGGTTTCTGAGTGGTAGAGTAACATCTTGTGTGATTATTTTGGCACAGTCTATGTGATGAATTGGACAGGATATAGATAAACAGTAAGAATAGCAGTTAGTTACATTCAGTGTCTCTTTTTATGTAGATCTTTGCTATTTGTAGCTCTGTGTGTACCTACAACTGCCCCTGTGAGTGATAGTTTTCCCCCATTTCTGTTTGTCTCTGTCTCTCCCATTTGGTTTGTCTCTGGTTCAATCCCTTTCTAAACCTCACCCCTTTAACTGGTCGTAATATAACACTAGGGAGACAGTTTGATGTCTGATTGGTGAATTCCTCCCTAGAGCCTCCAAATGAGGAATTGTCTATTCTAGCCTTGCTCACTTATAACCCAGCTCAACTCCTGTCACTGGAATTTTCCAACTTAGACCACTCAGACACTTAGCTTTTCCTCCATCAGAATGCAAGCTCCTTGAAGGCAGGAGCTTGTATTTTATTCTCAGCACTTATCACAGTGCCTGGCACAAAATAAGAGCTTAATAAATGTTTTATCCATCTAATCTAGTAGATGGAGAGGTCAGGACAACTGTCTTTAAATATCTCCTCTGACATTTACTAGTTGCATTTCAATAAATAAATTTACCCTCTGTGTGCTTCAGGCAACTCTCTAAAACTAGAGGTGGTTCTCATATGGACTCAATATTAAAATGAAGCATGCATTTATTGAATAGGGGTTTTTTTTGCCTCCTTTTTCTTAGCTTGAGTGAACATTTAGTACTTTTCTCTAAAACAAAAAACAAAACCCTCAAGTAAATAAATTTTATGTGTCTGACAATAGTTCCATTTTACCTCTATAGTTCCATGACTCACAATAGCAAAACAAAACAGAAAATAAATAACACAAATTTTACCTTTGCCTCCACTCCCTGTTATGGACTGGGTAAGTCTGATTCAGATTTGTCTCCTGGGAGCATAGTTCTGAAAGAAACACTTGTATATAAAAAGGTAGGTCATTCAGCAGTTCCACAAAAGGTTTCCTTAGCCATAGCACAGGAAGGCTACTCAATAAAGGTACCACAACAATGTATGTGTGATGACCAACTTTGATAGACTGGACTCTTCTCAGCAATACAGTGATATAAGTCAATCCCAAAAGATTCATGATGGAGAGAAATACATGCATCCAGAGAAAGAACTAGAAAGAACTGAGTCTACTTCTAGATGGAAGCAAAATACCTGATCTTTTTCCTTTTCTTGTTTGGTTTTATGTCCTCTTTACCATTTTTCATTCCATCTGATACAATCCGTCTTTATAACCTGACTAATGTATAATGTGAAAGTATTTATAGATCCTATACTTGACTATATGCCGCCATGGGCGGGTGGGAAGGGAGGGGGACAAAATGTGAAACTCAAGGAATTGTGGAATTGAATCATGTAAACTAAAAGTAAACAAATTAATTAAAAAAAAATAAAAAGGGGCAAAAAAAATAAAGCTACCACACTCAGCCTTTGTAGACAGGAACTTCACCTCTCAGGATAGAGACAAGGTCTGATCATCAGAGCAGGAAATGATGAGCCACTTACCAAATCTGAAGGGCCTAGACCAGAAGTGGGAAACCTGCAGCCTTGAGGTCACATGTGACCCTCTAGGTCCTCAGTCCTTTGACAGAATCCAAACTTTATTTGTTCTGTGAGGTTTGTATTCAAAGGGCCTCACTCTAGGACCCAGAGGGCCACATGTAACCTTGAGATCACAGGGTCCCAACCCCTGGCCTAGACTCCATCCTAGCTGATTTTTTTTATGCACCTACTTGTCAGAAAGTCAAATAAATAATGACCCTGGTCACCAAGGAACCTGGACTCTCCTTGAGACTTAGTCACCCACCCCTACTCCCAACTTGGGAACAGTTTCCTAGCCTTTTAAGAAAAGAACTACAGTTAACCCTTCTACTTGATTCTACTTGAGGGGTATGGTATCTCGCATTTCTCCTCCTTCCTTGCTATCTTGAAAATTCATATAAATTTTTTTGGCTCTTCCTTTGCCCCAGAAAAGAAATCCTAATTATTATGGTATTAAAAGATAGAATATGTTAACATCATATAATACTATACATATATTTTATACTTTTCTGAGTTTCTAAACTTTTTTTGCGTCTTCTGCTGACTTTTTCTAAACTTTTTTTGCGTCTTCTGCTGACTTTTGCGTGTCATCTGTGGCTTCTACAAAACTCCCCCCAAATACCCATTTAATTTCTAATGCCTATCAGCAATATATCAACACTGGGATGGAGAAAGTCATGAAATGAAAGGGATGTTTGACTATAACCTATGAAGAGAAGTGATTAGGGATCCTGTTAGAGACTTATCCTATTACTCAACAATTAAAACTTCATTGTTGATTGAGCTAGGTGAAAGTAGGGTAAGAACTGATTTATTCCACTCTACAATTTTGCCTAGAGGCTTGACCCTCCAAGGTGAATTGGAAGACAAGTTCAAGGTCTTCACTTTAGGTAGGCCCTTACATTGCCTAGTCTCCAATATAGCATTGAAGCTATGCTCTACAAACCCCTCATGTTAGAATTTTTATTTTAAAGAGCTTAGGGAAGTTTGGTTGGTATAGTGGTATGAAGGTGTGAACATAGTCTCTGTAATAACAATATTAACCTGTTAGACATGGTGGAATTTCCCTTCTTTGTAGGGGAACAATACACTGGATTAATACAATAACCAGCCAATCAGAAGGAATTCTGAAGCCAGGGCTGCTTGACATACCAATGATCCTTTGTGAGTGAACTCTAACCAAGTTTGAATATACCTGTAGCTTCCATAAACCACAGAACCAGCATTGACCAGCTCAAGGGCAACCTTGAGAAGCAGCTGCAGATTTGAGACCTTGCTCAGGACTTTCTAAACATCCTGCTTCCTGGCTTTATTTCATCTGCAGGTGTCTTCTCCCTTAACCCCTACTCCCTGCCAGAAAGGCTCTAAAAACTATTAATATCTCACCCTTTTCCATTCCCCTTTTTTGCAGCTGAAAACTCTGTCTGTTCCCTTGTAGTTCTTTTCAGACAATAAACACTTTCATAAGCTGTGATCAGATTCTGTTTCATTTAAGGTCCCTTTTTTTGGGCCTGGGGTCTTTTGTTAACAGTGGACAGGGATCAAGAGGAGGATGTAGGAGACACATGTTCTAGTCCGAGCTATGCCACAAACTTGCTTTATGGTCTTGATCAAAGCATCATACTTTTCTGGGCCTCAGTTTGGGACCATACTATTTAGAGTTGGAAGAGACTAGAGATCCTACAGAATAGTTACTTTCAATCATTTTTGCTCATGGCACAATAATTTTCTTTGACATGAGGAAAGATGCAGGTTTGAGAGCCTGACATATGTAAATACAACTGCAAGTGTAAATTCTGTATAATCCAAGGCTCACCTAGAGAGCCCCAGGCATGTCTTTTAAGAACCACGGATCATTTTACAGAGGAGGAAACTGAGACTTGGAGAGAAGCAGTCCAAGAACACCTTATCTATAAAATGAGAGATGTAGATTAAACAACTTTGAAGTTGTATAGTTTGTGAGGTCTGGAAGACACCTTAGTTCTCACCTAGTCTCACCTTCTCATTTTATAGATGAAGAAACTGAGACCCAAGGAGGTATCAAAGCAGATACCAGCCTCCAGGAATTTACATTCTACTAGAGAGATAACATGAACATTTCTAAGTCTACAAAAAATAAGTAAAAAGACATATGTGTATATACATAGATGTGTGTATATACACACATACATACATATGCACATACACACACATACAGCATTTGACCTGAGATGTGAAGGACCCTAGGGAGTCTGAGAATGGGAAAATGAGGAGGAAATGAATTCTAGACACTCAAGAAAGGTTTGTGGAATGGCATGGAGACAGGAGATAATGCAATAGCATGTATGAGAACAGCAAGAGGGACAACTTAGCTGGACCATGGAGTATGTGAAGGGGAAGACTGTATAATAAAGTTGAAAAGATAAGATAAAGTTAATCAAAATTTTCTAAAGATAAATTAGCTACATATCTGTGTTAGCTACAGAATCACCATTTCTGAAACTGCCATACATTTGTTTTATATTTGGCACATATTGGCTGCTTAACCCTGGGCAAGTTACTTGGCTTCTCAATGTCAAACTCAAGTAGAAATGGTTCCCTGCTGTCCTGGCCACATATTGACTTAGAAAACTACAAATTAACATTATCCATGACATTGTATTTTTAAATTTTATTTTGTTTGAATTTTTTTCTTCCCAATGATATTTTATTATGATTCATGACACACTAGGGAATTTTGTGAACCACATGCTACCCACAGACTGAATTTGACATTTCAGGTGGAAACTCTCTAAAACTCCCAGTCCCTATCCCTATCTTATAGTAAATTAAATTAAACTTGAGACTTTCATTGCCTTTTGAGGTCATGGATGAAGGAATGAACCAAATTAGACAATTTTTCTCTTTCATGGTTTAGGGTTTTGCTATCAGTGGCAAATCTGACTCAATAATATCTTCAAAATTTCCCTGAATTCATAGTCTTGTTTTTTATATAGATATATATGACATTGATACATACTATATATTATAGATAAATGTTTATCTACAATATTATAGATGTATCATAAACTTAAATACAAAGTAAGAAAAAAAGCATGTCGTGTGCATGGCAGAGCATAAGAGAGGATTCAAAATATGTAACAATAAATTTTCATTTCAACAAAACCTGTATGATAAATAGTACACTTAGTATTGAGAATTGTCCTTTCCTTCTTTGCTTCCTTGTGAACTTTCTTTTGTTCTCTGTTGTGCACTTTTTTACTTTTTTCCCTTCCCCCCAGAAGGCTACAATAAAGTTTAGATATATTTTTTTGTATTTATAGATATATACATAGACACATACATATATAGACATATACTTTCCCAAACATGTTCTACTCCTGATCTTTGTTTTTATGCTTGTACATATCTCTTGTTTCCTATCCCTCCTCCCTATTCTACTTTACTTCGACCCACTACCTTGCCATCCTATTACTTGCCTACCCCCTCCAAGGATCCCTCCCCTATCCTCCCATTCCCATAAATCTAAACAACCTTCTCTACTCCCCTTCTACTTAAATTCACTTATTCTCCCCTCTAAAGATTCCTTCCTTGTCCTCCCCTCCCCTCTCTATGCCTTACCATTTTATTTCTTCTGAATTTAGAAGATTGTTATACTCTTCCAAATATATATATTAACCTACTCCCGATGAAAGTAGGTTACCAGAACTACCAGCTCTCTATCCTCATCTAATTCCTCTGTATTGATTCTTCCTCTTGCACCTCATTTGTATAAAATAATTGCTCTTTTTAGCTGTTCCTAAATGTTTTTGTTTTTTAAATTCATTATACTCAGGTTTACCTCAATCTTTCTTATGAACTTCCCAATTACTAATATGAATCTTAGATATACATTTTACTTATATAAAAAAGCAAATAGTCTGTCCTTATGAATTCTTTATAATCAGTCTTTGGTATGTACCTTATATTTCTCTTGGTCTTTGTATGTTGAATCTTCCATTGAGTTCAGGATATTTTTAAACCAAATCTTGAAAGGCTGAGAGTTTATCAAATGTCTATTTTTTTTCTTTCATAATTAACTTTGCAGGGTATGATATTTTTGGCCAGAGCCACAATTCTTTTGCTCTTCAACATAATGTGTTCTGAGACCTGTGGTCTTGTAATGTTTCTGCTGCTAGGTCTTGTGTGGTTCTATTTGTTGCACCATCATATTTAAATTATTTTAATCTTGATGCTTTAAATATTTTATACTTGAGCTCGGGGCATATACATACATATACACACATGTATATGCATGCATGTATGTATATATGTGTGTGTATATGCACACATAAATACATATGTCTATATCTGTCTATAAGCACAAGAGATCAATTAACCAAAAGAACAGCATCAGAATCACATTAATGTCTGCCTGTAAAAACAAATAAGGGTGAAGGGAATTCAAAATACAGAAGGAAGTACTTTTACAGACTTAAGTTTAGAAGTCAATAAAAGAATGGTGGGGAATGAAATTTTATAATTATGTGACAAAGCCTTCTGAGGGAGAAGGATTTAGTATGCCCTAAAAAGAAAATAACAAGAATTAGGGCAACTGATGGATATCAGGCTCTCTTTCTGATCAAAATCCCAATAGATGTGTTGCTCAGGTCTTTCACAGATTCACTACATCAGCTCAAGGGAATTAATTAAATTTTATTTCTTTATCTGCCAAAGGAGGGTTAAAATAAGTCTATTTCTAGGGATATTGGTAGTTTAAAACAACTTTACAATGGTCAAATATAGTAAACTAGTAAAATTTAAAAACTGGTGAAATTGGACTAAATGTTTGCATTTTTGTTAATGGTTAGTAATGAAAAAAGAGTAGAGAAATATTTTATATTCTACATGGCATAAAATTTACTTCAGTCAACAAGCATTCTGCTGGTATCCTAAACTTCCTACTTTGTAAAAAGTCAAAAGTCTTTATTTAGATAAGTATTTAGATAAATAATTCTGCTCTTAGACATCTTAGAAGGCGGTTTGATCATAGGTCATTTATTATCTAATGGTATACAAGATCAAATATTTTTAAAATATTGTACATAAAATGGTGAATCTTCTTTCATACTACTTGCTTTTTAAAAAAGCATAGAATAAATTCAAGTCACTTTCAAAGCTGTCCTGATTTGTGTTTCCTTCTTTCTGAGCTTGCTTATGTCTCCTCTTGTGCATTTTACAAATGTATCAATAAGTGTAGAGAATTTTGGGGGTCCCCTGGCCCTGCTGAAGGAATGTTCCCCTCCCCTATACAATTATCTGCAAGGTTACAGGGCAGATAAGCAGGAGGGTATGTAATCTTTTTTGTTTATGCCTCCGGATATGGTCCTATGATATTGCCCTAATAAATAACTAACCTTAAGCAAGAGTAAATGACAAATAAGACCAAGGGAGGATCCTTGTACATTGTCTGCATTCTTTTGGGTCATTTAGATCTTCTGTTGGGGGGCATATAAACTCTGTGAGTCCCTTGTATCTTTGGCTCTGTATGAAATGGTCCTGTAAAAACAGACTATTGATTACACCCCCCTCTCCTTATTCTCACCACTCCCTAGCTCACCAACTGCGCTGGCCGCAGTAAATAAGTTTTTCATCTTTTGTTATTGGCATCACTATTACTAGCTCTCTTCTTCCCTTTCAATTTGTTCCTCATTAAAAAGATGGAGAAGGGGGCAGCTAGGTGGCACAGTGAGTAAAGCGCCGGCCCCAGAGTCAGGAGGACCTGAGTTTGGTTCCGGCCTCAGACACAACACCCCCACACAAAAAAACTAGCCGTGTAATCTTGGGCAAGTTACTTAATCCCAGTTGCCCTCCAAAAGGCAAAAAAAAAAGATGAAGAAGGAAATTCTTGTAAAAACAACAACAAAAATAAAAATAGAGACAAGTAAAACAAATGTGTACAATGGCCATGTGTAAAAATGTAAGACTGTCTTCGCCTTGAGTCCATTGCGTCTCTGAGAGGAGATAGGTAACATGCCTCCTCATATGTCCTCTGTTAGGCAGTAGAGTTCTGTTAAAGTTATTTTTATTTACTATGTGATTGTTATTGTATAAATTGTATATCTGGTTCTGCTCACTTTGGTTTTCATCAATCCATAAAAGTCTTCCCAGGATTCCCTGAAATTTTCTTTTTTGTTATTTCTTACATTACATTCACATATGTTGCTCAGGCTCCAGACCACTGCCACTCCTCTTCCCTCCTCTCTTCAACTGTCTGCATTGGTCCCAGAGCTCTGCTGGCTACTTCTCCTTTCAGAGTTCTGGAGTTAACAGTGAGGGGCAGATAGGGGGGCTTATCTGATACTCATGAACCTCCATCATATGTGTTCCTTCCAATAAGAATTAGTTAGCATCTCCCCAGTAACATTTAGCAGATTAATATGAATTACTGTTTACAGAGAAATATTTACAAATAGGTAGCAGGACAGAAGTGGAACTATTCTCCTACCACTCCCAAAAGCCTCTTGAACTGGGAGAACACTCTCCCACTTGAGAAAAGTGAACTCTAAGGTATTGTCTACCACATATTCCCCCCACCAAATTCACTTCTTAGTGTGGCATAGCCAATGGAAGAAACCCTTCCTTTCTTGCAAGACACGATGTCTACACTCCCAGGTTCATTCACTGCTGAGGAGGGTCAATCAGGTCAGTCTTCAGAGTTGGCTTTTCACCAGGCTTGCCTGCAGTGATTCTGACAAGACTCACTTATGAGCTCTAGCTGCTGGAGCCTCTAATGGTTCTTTCTGTCTTTCAAAGTTTACAAGATCATAACTTGGTCCATCCCTTTTCCAGTATTTTTTCACCTAAATTCAGGGAAGAATAAGCATGATGGAGGGGGAAGAAACAATGGGGCTATGCTTTCACACTAACATGTTAGCAGGGAGGGAAGAAAAGGCAGTTACAGTAATCCACTGGTGCTGCAACTAGCCCTTCTCACTCATGGAAGCACATAGCATTTCTTCTCCCTCCTCACTTGAAAGTTTTCGGAGAAGAGATAGAGATTCCATTGGCTTTGTCTCCTCTCCTGTCCTCTCCTTTCCCATCGTCTCTTTAACTCTCTTTCTCTCATCAACTCTCATTTATCTGGTTTATCCCAGTCCTCTCATCCTTTTTTCCATGTTTGCATGCTCTTCTTGTAAATCTCTAATTATAAAACAACAATAAGGCCTACCACCTTCTTCTTCCTTCCTATACTAGAGCATTCACATTTACCATCCTTTTCTTTCCTCTGTTAAAACGCTCAGAACTGGGGCGGCTAGGCGGTGCAGTGAATGAAACACCACCCCTGGAGTCAAGAGGACCTGAGTTCAAATGTGGCCTCAGACACTTAACACAAAAGCTAGCCATGTGACCTTGGGCAAGTCATTTAACCCCAATTGCCCTCCCCTCCCCCCTTCAAAAAGCAAAAAAAAAAAAACCCCTCAGAACCTAAGATACGGAACATTGCATACAATATCAGACTTTTCCCATGTGTTTTGGTTTCTTGTCTTCCTCTTTTTTTCTCTATTCTTAGTCTTTGGTATGACGATGACTTTCTGATGGGGGTAATGGTAGAGAAGTTATGTAGGGGAAAATGGAGGTGAGGCAAAAACAAAAGATAATTAATAAAGATGATTAAAAAAAACGTATTTAACTGATGTTCTTAAAATGAAAGAAAATATGTGATCTCTCTCATCACTGAGTTTGTGTTTTATTTAGAGTAATATCACATTGCTTAACATTTAATTATCCTCTCATTCTATAATATTTTCATTACTCAATGTACTAATTTTCTAGTGCTAATTTTCATTACCCAATTAAATTACCAAGTCTATGGAGACAGGAACCATGTTGCATAGCTCTTCTGTCTAAAGTACCTAAGAGTTCTGGACACACAGTAACTGATCAATTAATATCTGGTGAATGATTGACTCAGCTCCACAGGTTCCTTTGGACTGAAGATGACTGAAGGCCTACTTGGACTTCTCAGGGCTACTCTTGGCCAAAAAGTGACCTCTGGGGCTGCCCTGGCACAGCCTCAGATGACCTGAATTGGGATAAGACTAATTTAGTGCCAAAAGGAGAGGCCAAATGTCATCGGCTATGCTTGGTTCTCCAAGAAACAAGAAGCTATATTTGCCCTTCTGTGTAGACCCGGAGCATAGAATCATGAGATTTCAAGATTATCTAGTCTCAGTCTCCTATTTTAGAGATGAGAAAAATGAGGTGAAGGGACGTCAGGTCATCACAGATGTTGCAAGTAATAGATAGGTAATTCAAACTTAGATCTCCTTATTTCAAATCTAATGCATTCTCCCCTCACTCTCATATTTCACTGAGCTTCATGAATTATTGATTACAATCATGAGCTAAGTAGTCTAGGATGATCAGAATTTCATAGTGAAAATAAAAATAAAAAGGGAGGAAGAGATTGTGGGGTTCATTGCTATTTCAGAAGACTCTTGGGATACTTGGAAGTACTGAAAATGACTTTGAAATGGAAAACAGAATAAGATTGAGTCTTCAAACTATGTAGGTCAATGTGCTTACTTTCTTGTCAAATTTTTGGGATCTATTAAATACTATCTGAGTGATATTAAAAAATAAAACCAAGGCCCCAGCATATTGGTGGATTTCATGTGTTTAGTATATTGGGAGGACATGGATGAGAGTCACACAGAATAACATATGAGCAGGATGTGAGTTTGTATCATAGGAGGGAGTATTCACATGGCCAACATCATGGAACCATTGGCATATTGGAGTATAGTTAAAGGGATGACTCACAGGCATTTAAAAAGAGATCTAATGGTTACTAAAAGAATGGTTTTGCCAAGGACAAGACAGGCTAGGTAAATCTCATTTCCTTTTTGTTTTTTAAGTTACATATCACAGACATAGAATATCACAGTTTCAGCAAAACATCTGTCAAAATCTTTCATGTTTCCTTATGAATAAGATAAAGATCGATGGGCTAGATGAGAATACATTAGGTGAATTTGAAATTGGTTGAACTACCAGGCTCAAAATCTACATGTATATGTTAACATCCATCAACATAAAAATCATAAGTGTTTAACACAGTGCCTGGCATATAGTAGGTGCTTAATAAATGTTTACTTCATTCCCCTTCCCTTCAATGTCACCTTGGAGGAAGGTCCCTAGTGAAGTTTTCTGGGGTTCTGTAGTTGGCCTGGTACTATTTAACATTTTTATGGGTATTTGGATAAAGGCATAGACTAGCTCATCTATCATGATTAGCTCATCCTTTCTAGGAATGGAAGTGTTGATTGACAATTACACGTGGCATGCCCCAATTTGGTAAGTGACGTCTCATAATGGTGTGTGTGTGTGTCTCCCCCAAATCTGACAAACAGTTGATAAATACTTGCTTGTGGCATTTGCTCTGATGGTTTCCTTTCTCCATAAACTTCGGCAATGGATCACTAAGAAGAACTTAGATGTAACTTGTAAAAATACCTTTAGACAGACCCATGAAAACCCATTGCAGCCCCAGCCATTAGTCTGTCCTTGATGGAAACAGCGCACCCTGCCATCGGAAATATAAGTGTTCGCTCTAGAGCAGCGCGGATGGACAGCGACTGGAGAGAATGCCATTTTGTAGGGATTCACATGATCTCTGACTGGGCAGAGAGAGACTTAGACGTAATTACCAGGACCTTTAGGAATTAGGTCAGTGGCTTGTTCCTAGATGCTTTGAGGTTTGCATTATTGAAGTAAAAAAAGTTTGATTATATTCATTGCTGAATGTATTATTGATATGACATCAACTCTAATAAGTATACATAAAGGTAAAATTGTTTTTCTTATACATATGTTTTTCTTATAGTTAGTTGTTCAGTCATTTAGAGTTTTCTTGACAAAGATACTGAAGTGCTTTGTCATTTCCTTCTCCAGTTCATTTGACAGATGAGGAAACTGAGGCAAACAAAGTTAAGTGACTTGCCCAGGATCACATAGCTAGAATCTGAGATTTGAACTCAGGTCTTCCTGACTCCAGGCCCAGTGCTTTATCCACTGTGACACCTAGCTGCCCCTTAAACCGTTGGTTAGTTTTCATGAACTGTTTTTTCTTCTTTAAAAAACTTTTTTTGTTATAAAGGATTTTATTTTTTTTAAGAAGAGGTTGGGAAGAAGGATATACTGGAATTTGTAGGTGATATTAAAAAAAAGAGTTATCAATTAAAATTTATTTTAAATATTAAAGTTAAGTTAAATATTTAAAATTTATTTAAAAAATTAAAAACTGCTGGGGTTGGACTGTATGGCTACTGAGTTCCTGTCTGGATCTCTGTGAAGATCCTGTGATGGTCTTCATAAATCCTTTCTAGTTATCTCTCCCTTCTCTGAACTTTCCTAGAAATTATACTTATTTGTCAATTGATCATGGTCTTATGTGAAAGAGTTTATATATTCTGTTGAGTTGATATTTATATCTTTGTTATTTAACTAGGTCATCTTTTTAATTAGATCATAAAGCTCCTGAGGTTAGGGGCCCCGTACCATACATACTTGCCTCCTTCTACTAATGCATGTATAGTTAATTATATTAACTTAACTTAACAAACACTTGTTTATTGATAGAATGGATTAGAAAACCCTGAGTTTAATGAGTTGGTCAACTCTATCAGTCTGACCTGGAGGACAATTTGAGAATAGAGTTCTCCTTTTGCTTTGTCATTAGGACGAAATCTGAGCCTATGCTTTCTTCAACTGCAGCAGGGTACAGCTGTGACAGGCATTGTAGTAATTTGGAAGCCAGGAAATCATATAGCTCATCCCATTAGGTGCATACCTTTACCGGGCAAAATAATAGATGGATGGCTATTATCAGTGACCAGTGATGGATAGACCTGCTCAAAATAGCACAACACATTCTACCATTTGGGGGACACTGGTATTTAACTCTAGTGATTGATTCTTTCATGAAGTTCATGTCTGGGTTTTTTTCATGTTTGGTCCTTTGCTCAGCATGTTAGGCTTAATCCCTAGGCTTTCCTATGCAGATGTTTTGTCATAGATACAGTCAGTCCAGGTGTGGTGGTACATGCCCTATAATCCCTACCACTGAGGAAGACTGATGCTAGTGGATCATTTGAGCGTGGAGGCTCTGTGCTGGAGAATTCAATTAGTGGTCTTCACTAAATCTAGCACCAATATAAAGAGCCTTTGGGAGTAAGGGTCACCAGATTGTCTAAGGAGGGGACAGACCAGCAAAGATCATAAACATCAGGTGAACAGTAATGGAATTGGGTTGTGAGTAGTATCTCTACTACTAGCCTGAGTGATATAGGAAGACCAAATCTCAAATAGATAGATAGATAGAAAGGTGGATAGATAGATGGATAGATAGAGATATGTTACATTTAGCTTCTGCTTATTTGGTGACAAAATAGATCTGCTTGCATTACAAATTGTCCACAGTTCTAGTGCCTGTCTTTTGATCAGCTACTAAAATGTTCACTACTAAAATCATTTCTTTGGTTTTGTAATTTACAAAGTATTGGTTAAAATGCCTTTGTCTTACAGTGGACTGGCAGCATGATTATGACAACATAATAAATGATCTTAACAGTTCTATAGCTGAAAGGGACCAGAGGCACATTAAAGGACAAGAACATTTTGAATTGGGCAGAGACAGAGTAAAAACATCATCATCATCATCTTCATCATCATCATCATCATCTAGCCAGAACACTGGGGTATTTGATGTCCTCATGGAAAAATGCCTCCCAATCTACCAGCAGAATAATATCAAGATCATTTGAGATTATATATGACATTTTTCAGGGAAATCATTTAAGTTCATTATGTTTATGCCTAATCTGAAATTTATTGTTAATCCCCTACATAGAATTAAGTATGACTTAGAAAACTGAACCAAAACATCTTATTAATCAATTGATAAAAATAGATGATATGAAACTATATGATTTCACTGAAAAGCACATTTAATAGCTCCTTCATTTCATAGAATCTTTCTCAAATTATATTAAAATACCATTTGGAGTTGATTAGCATAAAATTCTTACTATATTCCAAGGAAACAGCCACTGAAGGCTTCAGGTCTGAATATTACATTGAACCAATAGATGAAGGTGATACCTGCAAATACTTTGGTATCCTCTAGGTAAGAAACATTAGGCATAAAGATATGAGAGATAAAGAAATGGCTTCTGCTATGAAGAGACCCACTGCCATCCTCATATTAAAGCTGAATGGGCAGAATGTGTTTGAAACAATTAATGTCTACATCCTACCAGCCTTAACAGTCACTTTTGGAAGTCTAAAATAGGCCATAACTGATTTGTAAAGTATCCTTGCAAAAACTGTCCAGTATTAACAAAACTCAGATTCCAACATCTTTCTTTTTTTTTTTTAAAGCAATTGGGGTTAAGTAACTTGCTCAAGGTTACATGGCCAGTTATTTCTGGGTGTGGTGCTAAGTATCTGAGCCCGGATTTGATCCCCAGGTCATCCCGACACTGGAGCCAGTACTCTTACTCGCTGAGTCACCTGGCCACCCCTTAGATTCCAATATCTTAATGAAGCTTCTTGTAAAAAAGAGAAAACTGATAAACATCCTTAGAACACATGACAAAAAGGTCACAAACCTACAGAAATATTTTTTGGAATAAGCAAGCCTCACTTTCTTGGACAATAATGAAGATTGATAACAAATATACGCCATTGGATTTATCAGATATAACTGAAAATTGTTTATTTCTGGATAGAGCCTATGAAAAAACTAAGATTCAGGAATTTGAAATCAAATGGTCTTTTGCACACTCACACAAATCAATAAGTGTATACAGATATCTAGAACAAATAGTTGAGTGATGTGGATTTGTTTTTAGAAGCAGAAGAGTTTATGATGGTAGTTCAGGCCAGATCATTGTCACCAGAAATTGCAGAGGAATGATTCTTAGGGAGCCCAGATTTGATTAGTGAGTAATATAAATTCAGTAAGGGAATAGAAGAAAAGCTTCTATAAATGAAGCCTCACTTAGCAGCCCCCTTTAACATGAATTGACATGCTTACCATGCAGCCTGTTTTATCAGTTCCCCCATGACAGGAAGTCACAAAAACTGTCCACAAGAATGACAGAGGACAGTGCATTTCTCTTCCAAATAGCACATTACATTGTTGGAAGGCAGAGAGAATTCTGGAGTGACTTTCCTAGAGTAACTAATGCTTATCTGAAGACTAAGTAACTGCAATGTTTATTCAAAGTTCAAACTGATCTTTCTTCTAGAATAGAAAGCAAGTATGTTAGAGGATAGCATCTCTGTCCTTTAGCTTATAAGAGAAAGTTTTTTTTTTAAGTTGGTGCCTATTTTTTTAAACTACAATTTCCTGATGCATCTCCTACTCCCATCCTTCCTTATAACATAGAAAAACAGCAAATAAAAGCCAAACAGCTAACAAAATAACCGCATTTGACAAGTATACAATATTCTGTTCCTGTAGTCCCCCACCTCCCTATTGAGAGATGGAAAGTTGGTTGAGAATGAAATACTTTTTGGGGAAAAATTTTTTTTAAAAGGCTTTGTGACAAATACAAGAAAAAGGAGTCAGAAGGGGATCCTGCCCTGTGTCAAGATATAGAGGGTGAAAAAATGTGATTCAGAGGAGAAAGGTGAATAATAACAACAATATTATTTGCTAAACAATTCATATGAGGCTCTTAGGATCATAGAATTATAGATCTAGAATTGGAAGAGACCTCAGAGGCCATCTTGGTTCAAAGCTCTCATTTTACAAATGAACAAAATGATGTCTGAGGGGGAAAATTGCTTGTTCGAGGTCATACAGTTAGTAAATGTGAGAGGTGAGATTTGCAACCAGGTCCTCTGACCTCAGAGTCATTGTTCTTTCCACTTTACTTCATATAGAACAAGTAATACTTTCTCTCTCTGGAAAAGAAGTAACTTCTTGCTCTCCAAGAAGATTCTCAGGGGTGGCAGGGAAAGAAGCATTAAATAAGAGTCAGAGAAAGAAGAAATGAGTGGTGATAGTTGGGGATTCCATGCTGAGGAGTATGGAGGAAACTATTCTCTTACAATTAACAAAACGAAGATCTATCTTCCTAGGGCACATAACCAGTACATAATGGTGAATGTCTCAGCATTTACCTGATAACTACTGCTTTTGGTTTCTATAGGGACAAAATGTTTCTGCCAAAAAGAATCGAAAAAATCTTTTTAGAAATTATAAAATCCTTACGGGAATGCTGAAGACATTGGAAACAAAGGTGACATGTATATTCCAAATGGCAATTTAAGATGGAGTTTATGGAGGAAAAAGCAGATTTGGAAAAGGAATACACCATTAAAGAGATGTCCAAGAACAGCATTTGGATTTCTGCACCACGGCTGACAATATTAAGAATGTTGGTCCCTTCATGAGGATAGAAAACATTTAATGTGAGGACTAGTAAAAATGTATTTTTCTGGAGTAATATGAATTTAATTGAGAGGAGTTTAAATTGAAAAGGGAGGAGAAAAAAAAGGTCTATGATACCTTGTTTGGTAGCTAGGCAGAGTAGCAGTTATAAGAATAATGGCTGTAGATCCTCCAAAAAATTCACAGGCAACAAAAAGTTCAAGAAAGGGGCGAGTCGTAAGATTCATGGCCTTCCAGGTGTTCTTACAAGTCCACAAAGTATAATAAATAACAAAAGTGAAGATTTATGTAGTGCTGTGAGGTTGGCAAAGTACTTTATAAATATTATCTATAGTATGTTTTATCAATCTGGGTAGTAAGCAAGATGAAGTGTTAAGTGTCTGAAGTTAGATTTGAACTCAGGTCCTCCTGACTCCAGGCTGATGCTCTATTCACTGCACCACCTAGATATCCCCCCAACATTTGTTATTCTGAACAAGATTCTGATAAAGAATGAAATGGAAAGCGCCAGCTCCGGAGTCAGGAGGACCCAGGTTCGGTTCCGGCCTCAGACACTTAGCATTCACACAAAAAAAACTAGCCTTGTAACCTTGGGCAAGTTACTTAACCCCAATTGCCCTTCAAAAAAGGCAAAAAAAAGAATGAAATGGAAATAATAAAAAAAAAACTTTTGAGAAAGTGATCATTAAATCTTACAATTCATTTTTTTTTTTAAAGTAGAAAGTCAGGCATAGGAAGACATGAGATTTAAGTGAGGCACAGCTGTGCAAAGTCACCAGCCTCACTCTCTCCTCCTGAACCATCTGGTTCCAGATATAGAAGTAAAGGAGCAAAAGGAAAAACCAAGCTGTGGCAGAGAAAGGAGACATTGAGGAAGGTTAAATCTCTAGAATGTTAAGAGAAGAGATCCAGGCTGAAAGAAATCCCTCAAAAAGGTCAGTTCTTTGCTAAGAGCTTGTTGTGGCTACTGGCTGATTGTTAATGGAAAGCACATTTTTGAGGCTTAATGAGCTATAGTATTAGAAAACCCCACACAGTTACCTTTAGAAACCAATGTAACCACCATTTTCTAGGGGAACTAACCTGCAAGTGTCAGTACAAGTTAGGGGAAATAGCCCTGTATCTTGTTATTAAATGAGATAGCATTTGTCAAGTGCTTAGCACAGTGGCAGTAGACACAATAAATTTTTGTTTGCTTCCTTCCTTCCTTCCTTCCTTCCTTCCTTCCTTCCTTCCTTCCTTCCTTCCTTCCTTCCTTCCTTCCTTCCTTCCTTCCTTCCTCCCCTTTTTATCCAAAGTGAAGAACCAGTTTACTTTATATTTACTCTTGAAGAATCTTGGAGAAGGAGAAAAGCTTCAGACAATTATCTTTCTGGTTGATTCAGGTAACCCAAGGTTATGTGGTTAGTTTTTCTCTTCTAAATGGTAATGACTTCTACACACCCAGTTCTTTCCCCAGTTCAAAAGACAGGTTATCTCCTTTATGGTATCACTTCAAATTTATGTTTAAACCCATTGAAGTGGACAGCTTTTGACATTTCCACAGCTTAGATACTGCATTTAAAATGGCCTTGAAAAGTATAATAATACCATTATGATGCAAATGTATACAGCTCTAGAGGCCTAGAGCCTAAAGGAAATTAAACCTAAGTGAAATTAGTCTATAGACCAGAGGAAAAATATAGGCCTAGAGCACTGATCATACCTTTCTTCAGGCTAATGAGTTCTACTATCCTCTGGACTAAGACTTTGACACTGGAAATGTGTGGGAAAAACTTGTCAGAGTCTTAAAGGATCATCCATTTCCCAGTAGGTCTTTCTAAAGCACAATTGTAAAATTCCATTTTTCAGGAGAATTATTCTGAGCAAAATCAAGCAGCAAATTACCACTACTTAATGGTGTGAAAATATTTCCTTATAGATGAAGCAGCAAGGGCTTAACAGAGATTGGGTCTCATAGGTGAAGTTATAAGTTGCTATAGAACTACACAACAATCACAGTTATTCAGGCATAACATTGGTGGCAGGGGTTTTCAAGCTTTCAGGGCACAAAATCCTTTCCTCTTTCTCTAGAACAGCTATTGTGAAGATTCAGTATATCTTTTTATATCTTTATCAATTTTTTGCACTATTTTAAAAGTATTTTTCTTCTTTCTTGTTGCTTTGAAGCACTTTGGTTAAGTAAAATTAAAAAAAAAGTCTGAGTGCAGAGCAGTGACAAATAAGTGTTTACTACCTAAAGATTACCTATAAACACCACGTTAAATATTCAATTCAATGTAATTTGACAGCATTAAGTGCCTACTATGTGCAAAACAAACTGCTAGATGCTGGCAATGAAAAATAGAAAATGATCCCTGCCTTCATTGATCTGTTATCCTCCTAGGTGACACAATATGTGAACACAGATATGGAAGTAATTGCAACTTAAATTGAGAACAGCAAAAAAAACACTAAAGAAGTGAGGAAGATATCCAGGTAAAGAAATTCAAAGTTTCTTAAGGATCTCAGGTGAGAAGGGAGGGCATTTGAGATATGGGGCATAGTTTGCAAAATAGCAAGTAGACAATTTTGGCTGGAATGAGGAATGTGTTAGCAGGAAATCAAATGTCTGGAAAGATACATTGGAGTTCTATTGTGAAGAGTTTTAAATGCCAAGTTGAAGAATTTATGTTTCAAAATAGAAACGATTGGGAGGAATGGAAGATTCTTCTGTAACAAGTAAGAACTGTGTGTGTGTATATATATATATATAATATATGTGGGAAGACTGAGAAACTTGTTTTCTCCCCCTACGTTAAGGGGCTATTTTAGTTCTAGACCCACATACATGCCCTTGGAGAGTCCTTTATAGAGACTAAAGCAGCATCAAATAACATAACTACTATTATATTCACCTGGGAGATTAAGCATCAAAATATGAAGCGGTTTGAAGGACTGATGAATAAGTATTCTATGCTTCACCTCAGCTCTGTGTGGTTGAAACAATTCCCTATACATTTGAGATTTTTGGCAAGCCAGGTCAGGAAGTTAAGCTCATCTTTCTGCCAAGTGATGATCTTTTTCAATAAATGCTAGAGTAGTTTTAGAATGATCCTTCTGCTGCCCTTTAACTTTGACTGAGGGATGGATGCAGGATCTCTAAGCATCCATCTCAAATTTATAAATGTCCAACTCAGGATTGCTTTTCAGTCACCTTTGCTCAGAAAAGAAACTAAGTAGAAATACCAGGGGGGAAACCCAACAATAACAAAAGCGAATAAAAACAAACCCAGTTCAGACTTGCCTAGGCAGAATACACATCCTCTGCCATTTATGCAAAGCCACCATGTTGCTGGGGTTGCCCCTCTTCTGCCTCTTCAGAAAGAACAGCAAAAACTCCTAAAACACTTAGCAGATGGCAAGAGAGTGTCAGAGAATGTAACCACTCCCTTTTTAAGGTCCACCGACTCACTGACTCTTCCTCTCAGTACAATAAAGGGATTTCTTGGTCATCTCAAAATGCCAAACCTTTTTACAGTTGAGCCACAAATGTCCTGAAAGTTTCCAGGGCATCTCCAGTGCACATTCTATGGGATGGCACCTCCCCATTATGATATATGGGACATAACCTCCATTACACTAAAACATGTTAATATATCAACAAGAAAAACCCTGGTTTCAAGAGTAGCAGATTCATTATGTATGCTATTATGTGCTTTTCAGATGCAGTCATCTTTTTTCCCCCCTTTATTTTGGAAGCCAATTGGTGAACTAGTCAAAAATACATGGTTCTTAATTATCATGAGTGGTTAAATCTAGAAGGAACCATGGAGACCCTTTAGGGTAGGGATAGTTAACCTGGGATCTATGGACCCTCAAGTGTTCAGATGCTCCATGAACTTGAATGGGTGGGGGGTGGGGGTGGGGATTACACTTTTATTTCAATATAATTGGTTTCCATTGTAATCTTATGCAATTTGTTTTATGCATTTGGAAACATTATTTTGAGAAGGGGTCCATAGGTTTCACCAGACTTCCCAGGAGGTCTATGATACCAACTATGTTAAGAACTTTTACTTTATTGAAACTTCTTCCTCAGCAGATAGAGAAATCATACGCCAAAAGGGTACAGTGACCTTCCCAAAGTCACTTTCTCAATTGGCCTAACCAATACTAGATCTCAGTTGCCTTGACTCTCTCCACCCCTCCCTGCTGTCCCCCACCCCCAACATAGAAGCACCTTTCTGGGATTAGTGCAAATCTATACCTACTATTAGAAAAAGAACTTGTGTATACTGTGCTACATTTGAGTCAATAGCATCATTTTTTTATCCAACAGAGTACACACTCTCACTATTGTTATTCAGACTGCATTTCAGAGGGAGTTTAATTTTGGTCCCACAAACAAATATCCTTATTGTACCAAAGTCTCATTTTCTGACTCAGTTTATCTGTAGCCCTCTAACATTTTTCTGCATTACCATCACTACCTCCATTTTTTAAAAACTTGGAAAACATATCTAGACATTGTATCACAAGTAATTTAATGAGGCCCCAAAGTTCCATATTATATATCATGTAACTAATCAAAATATGAAATCATAGTTTAGTCCTATAGGAAAATGTTAGTTTTGTGGTACACTTGACAACAGATTTAAAGGACAGGGCCTTGGGAAAGTTTTATGCAACAGATCTCTGATGGGAAATTTAAGAGCAGCACATAGCTTTCCCCAGGGTAAATACAATCACTAATACTTAAAAATGATAAATAATGTTAATGGGTTTCATCATTCCTGGAAGTATAATCTAATTGGCTCCATTGTTCTGGGAGAAAAAGGGAGTGAAATGAAAGAAAGGAATTACAACTTTGAATTGAGCAAATTTTGGAAGCCAAGGAATTGAGATGGGGAGAGAAATCCACAAAGTTTTAGGATATTTTTTGAGTACTATCCAGGGAAGAGTCAACTGAGAGCCTTGGCTAAAAAGTTCAGAGTGGGATGGACAGGAAAAATGTGTACTAATTTCCATCAGAATATTAACTCTGACCTGAAGATCCTAAATGTATTTTATGCTGAAATGTGCCTCAGAGACCTTGTATCATTCCTATTTTACAAATTAAGGTTAATAGATTGAATATCATTTGCCAAACTAGTGGGCAAACCTGGGAAGAGAACCACATCATTCACAAAATAGAATTTTATAATCACACAATTTTAGAAGTACTTTAGATAGACACTAGTCAGTCCAACTTCATCTTAAAGATAGCTGGACTGGTTAAGTAATGTGCCCAAGATTAAATAAATGATTTAAGAACTAAGAGGGGCAACTAGGTGGTACAGTGGATAAAGCATTGACCATGGAGTCAGGGGAACCTGAGTTCAAATTCGAAACTAGCTTACTAGCTTACTAGCTGTGTGACCCTGGGCAAGTCACTTAACCCCAATTGTCTATCTGCCCCCACTCAAAAAAAGGAAAGAAATATGGTAAGATCTAGGGGATAT